>NW_022589746.1:13843757-13995006 GCF_004348235.1 Phoca vitulina
CTGATGCATCAACTTTAGAAATTCCTTTTAAGAACAGAATCATGGGGGCGCCTGGGTGGCTCAGTTGGTTAAGCATCTGCCTTTGGCTCAGGTCATGATCCCAGGGTCCTGGGATCGAGCCCCGCATCGGGCTCCCTGCTCCATGGGAAGCCTGCTTCTCCCTCTCCCACTCCCCCTGCTTGTGTTCCTGATCTCACGGTCTGTCAAATAAATAAAATCTTTAAACAAACAAAAAAAGAACAGAATCATGGATGCATACAAAAATCTGTCCACATTGACATTACATTGGCGAAACTTCAAAATGAATTTGATGTCACATGAGAATGGTTTAGGTGATTTACAATCGGTCCTTAAAATATTCTATATTCATTAAAATTACCTGGAGAAATTATCCTAATTCTCCCATGTTAGTACATTTGAGGGAGGGAGAAAAGCATATTATAGAACATACAGAGTATGATCTGAGTTACTTGTGATACAAAAGAGCTAAGTGTAGAGGACCATCTCTGGAAGGCGGGATTCTGAGAACTATTTAATCTCTTTTTATTATTTCCCGTTTTTCTAAACAATCAGGTAGCGATTACCATTAGTAGTAATTCTAAAGGTAGGACAGACACTTGCATTTTCCTTGTGAACTGTTGTACACATTAAGCAGATATGTTGACGTAGCCCATTCGGATTAGAAAAGTTATCCACAGGGTAGAGTTACTTCTTCCTCTATCTCCCAAAAACTACAGAAAAGAAAAATACCCTTCCTTTGTTGACCAAACTCTTTTCCATTCAAGGAATACGGACTGGGAGAACCAAATCTGGTACAGGGAAGACCTATGACAAGTATTTGTTGAATGAAGGAACCGAGGAAGGAAAAATAGGAATATCTGTGCAAATTTCAGTAAAATTACAGCAAAACATACTTAAAAAGTATTTTTAAAATATCCAGAAGAAGGAATAGGGAGTAGGTGAAAGAAAAACCTCACTATGTAGTATAAACTTTTTTCCCTTAAGCTGTATCGTGATGAGATGTCGGATACAGTCCATCAATCACACACAAATGGCCATAGCAGGACACGGTCTTTCGACATCTTGGTTGCTGAGAAAAATCTCTCCTTCCTCCTTGTGACAATATAGTTGATACTCCCAGACAGTGTGGCTTCTAATCTCACAGGAAGGGGGACTGAGATGTATAGCTCATTTGAACAGAAAGCTAGAGACAAGGAAGACGATGGACATTCTTTATCCAGGGAGCTCGACACATTTCACAGTTCGATCACCCGTCTCCCCTTCTCAATCAAGGAACAGCAGGTGCTGCTACGTCCTCACACGCACGTGGCTATTGCAGAAAATTTGAAAACAAACAGAAAGCTACAACTTCCACTTTTCTAAGACTGAGTTCCCTTTTTTGGCAAAATTCAGACACAGGGCAATTATTTTCTTACATTAAACGCTGCATTCAACAACTTTCTCCTTGCTGCTCATACTACCACTCTTGCCTTAAGGAACCCTATGCCTGGTTTCCTGCATCCCTTTTCTTTCCCTTACTCTTTCCATCAGGCTTTTTTTAAATTCTAATTATCTAATCTTTTGCAGCTGCATCCTCCCACACCTGCCCATTTAGACCCCGTGGATGAAGCAGTTAGCTATTTGCCAAACCAGTTCCTTCCTCCTAGGCGCACTCCCAGACTCCCTTGCAGTTGGGTGCAGTCACATGGTGGGTTTGGGCCAAGGGCAGGGGGAGGGGGTGTGCCTAGAGACCCTGCTCTGGTTTCTCCCCCACCTGTAGATCTCCAGGAGAATAATGACAGCCCTGCAATTAGGTGGCTGAGCCTCTCCCAGCCTGGGTTTCTAAATAGTGGCCTCAGATTCTCCCGACCCCCATCTGCCACTTCTAGGAGCAAGAAATAAACTTTCATTGTGATAAGCCTTTGAGATTTAGGGTTTTTTTGTTTTACTTAGACGCACACCTCAAGCTTTACCTTTCCTCCTTCCTTCCCTTTGTTCTCCTTCCAGATCCTCCCCCTTTTCCAGCCACATCAGAAACCTACCATTGGCCTGATAGACAGTAAAGGTATGGAATTGTAGGGTGCACATGAATCCACCTTGTTAGCATTTGTATGAAAACATGGAAGTATGCCCCGCTGTGCTTGACAGGCAGTAGGAATTCAGGAATGATTTTACTTTCCTTTTCATGACTGGGGTCTTGGCAAACAAAACCACCTCCCACCTAAGCAATACAACTGGAGGGCAGGGACTAAGACAACAACAGTTTTCAGAACATCTGTTGGGTAGCAGGGACTAATTTAAGTGTTCCACGCATATGTTTCTTCATTCCGTTCTCCCAGCCCCCTGAGGTAGGTGTGTTTATTGTTCCCATATTATGGTTGGGGAAACCAAGGCAAAGAAAGCTTGAGGTGTTTGCCCGAGGTCATGGAGCTACTAAGGGACAGAGACGGGACTGGAAACCGGGAAGTCGGCTCCGAAGTCCAGGCTCCTAACCACCACTAACAGGGCTGGTTAGTCAACCACCTAAAGCCTTGGCAGCCCTTTAGTTACTTACCGGTTACACTAAGGCTAAAGATTTATCTGGGGACTTGGGAAAATGTAGCACCTCAAGTTTCTGAATTGAGAAACATCTTTTTATGAAATTCCATTAAAAAATGTATTTGAGATATAATGTGCTGGTGTTGACCAAAAAGGAGATTAATAAAACTGTGAAAATAAAGCAATCTAAAGTGAAAAATAATATCTGCTCTTTCTTGATTAGAGTTTAATGAGTGCGTTACCAGGAAAGTTGACTTTTAAGTCACGGTTAGATTTTTATGCCATTTCCCTCATATGAGAGGATGCTTTCTGCACAATATACTGCGAACTACATTACAACAAAATCCTTGCATTTAAGGCCAGTTACCAAGTCGCCTGTATACAAAGCGTAATGTGTGTGTCACACATGTTTTTGCATTCCAATCATTGTCGCCTATAAGTCCAGCCTTCCAAACCTTAAACGCTGCCGGTGGGTAGTGACAACTACACTAATGGTTACCGTTGCTATTTGTTAACAAACAAGGGCTGAATTGTTTCAAATTCTAGAAGAAAAAACTCTGGCATAATTCTATCATGGATCCACCCAAAAGAGCTAAAAATAGGTTTGGAAAGTCACAGTATTGAATTTTAGTCCTGTATATACTCCTGAGTACATTTCAAAAGGGATGCTAATTTTTATTTTTTAAAAGGATTTTATTTATTTGAGAGAGAGAGCACACAAGCAGGTGGAGGGGCAGAGGGAGAGAGAAGCAGGACCCCACCCCACCCGCTGAGCAGACAGCCAGATATGGGGCTCAATCCCAAGACCCTAGGATCATGACCTGAGCTGAAGGCAGATGCCCAACTGACTAGCCACCCAGGTGCCCCAAGGATGATAATTTTATAGCTTTCTTAAGTAGTTCCTACACTCAGCTCACCATCTGAAACACCGGGGGAACTTTAAAAATTCAGATAACTGGGCCTTTCAAGATGTACTGAATCAAAATCTCCCGGGGCTGGGCCTATCCACCTAGATTTTTCAAAGCTCTTCCACTGACTGATACATCCAATTTTGGAACCCGCTGCTACATGTCCTTTAATCAAAATTCTTTACTCCCAACAGAATAGCCATACAGCGGGTATGTGGGAAGAAAATACTGGTGGAATACTCATACACCAGTACTTGAGCATGGGTAAATCTATCATTCCAGGTGATTCTTTCAATGATCCTAGCAGTATATGTAAATGCTCAGCATACCAACACGGCAAGGACACAAGGAGATGCTGAGAGATAAACGGATGTCCTCAACATCCTACCGGGGCAAGGTCAGACAGATGATGAGGATCTGGATGCTCATGGCCCTGAAGCCCATGTTAGGTCAGTGGTGATGAAAAAGCTAACTTTAAATTTTTTTCAAGTGTTAAACTTTATACATTTGCAGATACTCCTTTGAGAAAACGCATTTTACTGAATTTCACACTCGGATGAAAGAAACGGAAACAGAGACAAAACCCTTCATGGGAGACACCCCCATTCTCTCCTAAAACCGACTTCTGTCTCGAAGTCTCAGCTTCTCAAGGGAAGTCTTCCCAGAGCCATCACTTAGTATCACCGAGTTAGACGGGTCATGTGCTCTCCTAAGTTCTTTTTCATAGCTCTTATTCCAATGCTAATAAACTCTTTCGATGTTTATTAAATAGAGGTCTTCCCCAGTCAACTGTGAGCTTCATGAGTACAGAAATCTTGTTCATCTTCCAATTCTGGGCTTGCGGTATACTATTTGCTAAGGACTTGCTGAATGAATCAGTCAAGTCCCCTATTTTTCCCTTGAATGGATAGGCCATTATTCATAATATACATAAATATACCAAAAGGTCCAGTAATTACATGATTTTTTTCTATAACAGGACTATTTAAATGCATTAAGAGTTTTGTTACCTAATTAAAGAATAAAGTTAACTCATTAAATAAAATGTAGACAAAAATTACTTCATGATTTATATTTTATTGTTATTTAGATAACTACACAAATACTAATTTAAATCAAAGACAGGAATAATCATAAAGCATTAAAATATATATTAAGAATAATTTCTTCTGTTGTAAAATAATCCCATGCATTTTATTATTTGTCTTATATAATGACTGAAAGGCTTTAAGACCTTGATGGATGACTTGACTTTTCCAGACTTTCATAAAAAGAAATTTTACTTTCAGTTGTAGTTTGCATTCATTGAGATAAAGGAACCACAGAGAACTCTCTTGGCCTCCCTTGTTCCACAGGTTAACCAGGAAACAGGAATTTTCATTATTAGAGAATATCCCTTTCCAGAAGGGAGGTGGAGTGATATTTTCAATACCTGGATTGAAACTTAGGCTAGAGCTCCAACTAACTTCAGTTCTATGGACGCTATTAATGAGTGGTTCCCGAATTTTGTCTTCACAATGGGATCCCCTGAGGAGCTTCAAGAACTACAGATGCCCGTGACTCATCCCCAGGGATTATGACTGGTCAGTCTAGGGTGTGGTATCAGCTTTAGACTCACCAAAATTCCGATGGGACCAAGCTTGGGAGCCACCATCATTAGCTTCTGTCTACTTCAGGCAAAGTAGCAGAAGTATTGATGTTCACACCTTAATCTTTTTTTTTTTTTAAAGATTTTATTTATTTGACAGCAAGAGACAGTGAGAGAGGGAACACAAGCAGGGGGAGTGGGAGAGGGAGAAGTGGGCTTCCCGCTGAGCAGGGAGCCTGATGCGGGGCTAGATCCCAAGACCCTGGGATTACGACCTGAGCCCAAGGCAGACGCTTAACGACTGAGCCACCCAGGTGCCCCTTCACACCTTAATCTTGAAATTGATTTGTGGAATACCTTGTTGACTCCGAAACTGGGATTTAGGCCTAAACCTTCCTGGCCTTGCCTGCAAAGGACTGCAGTGAGGGGGATGCTTAGGGCACTTCTTAAGTTGGGCGTCTTTCATAACTTGTGTGTCAAGACCTGAGACGGAGACTAATTCCAATAGAAGTTTTGATAGTAAGTTGACCACTGAATGGGAAAGTGGAAAAACAGGAAGAATAATATATGGATATTTTTAATCCCTCCCATCTCTAATCCCCCAAAACATAGCTGAATTGAGCAGGATGAATTATAACTCTTAGTTGAAAGGCAGGGTTTAAAATGAATTTAACATGATCATGATTTATTATCTGAAGAGAACCATCATAGAAAGCTCTAGTGAAGTACCAGTTAAATGACTTTGTAATGGAGAAATTTATGGTCTGAGAGGGAATGCACACACTGAGACTGTTATTAATAGTACTGTATGCTGACTTCACAAAATTTTCTTCCCAGAGCATAGAATTCATAAATTAGTGGTTTCTAAACCATAGAGACTTAAAAGACAATAGGAAAAACAAAAAATCAATGACATTAAGAGCTGTTTTGTTTTAAAGATAAACAAAATTAGCAAACCTTTGGTTAGACTAACAAAAAAAAACAAGAGGACTCAAAATCAGAAATTAAAGAGGCAACATTACAACTAATACCACAGAAATACAAAGGATCACAAGAGACTGCTATGGGAAAAGGTGTTCAACATCACTCATCAGAGAAATGCAATTCAAAACCATAATGAGATTCCATCTCACACATGTCAGAATGGCTATTATCAGAAGACAAGAAACAACAAGTGTTGATGAGGATATGGAGAAAAAGGAAGCCTCGTGCACTGTTGGTGGGAATGCAAACTGGTGCAGCCACTCTGGGAAACAGTATGGAGGTTCCTCAAAAAATTAAAAATAGAATTACCATTTGATCCAGCAATTCCACTAATGGGGATTTATCCAAAGAAAATGAAAACACTGATTCAAAAATATGTACTCGATGTTCATAACAGATTTATAATAAGCCAAGCTATGGAAGCAAGCTAAGTGTCCATCAGTGGTTGAGCAGATAAAGAAAATACACATACACACTAGAGAATATTATTCAGCCATAAAAAAGGATGAAGCCTTACCATTTGTGGCAATTTGAATCAACCTTGAGGGCATTATGCCAAGTGAAATAAGTCAGCAAAAGACAACTACCAGATGATCTCACTTATATGTGGAATCTTAAACAACAACAAAAAAGAGCTCATGGCTTATGGGAACAGATTAGTGGTTCTGGGGGACGGTGTGTGTGACCATAGTTAATACTATACTGTGTATTTGAAGTTGCTAAGAGAGTAATTCTTAAACATTCTCATCATGAGAATAAAAACGATATAGGGTAACTATATATGGTGATGGATGCAAACCAGACCTATCGTGACCATTTTGTAATCGAGACAAATATGATGCACATGATGTTGGGCACCTGAAACTAATATTATGCCAATTATACCTCAATTAGAAAAATAAAATGGGGAGGGAGCAGGTGGGAAGGAAAGACTTGCATCAGCTTGAGGCTTCAGAATTTATAATTATGGTGGCCACTGATTGATTATATTGTTTCTTGGATGATGACAGGCTGTTTTTTTCAACTAGATTAAACCAGATTAACCTCCTATCACTGAATGTTTCTTAGACCAAACCAAAGCAACTACGGTCTATAGGTGTCCCCTAATAGCAAGGACACCAAATGTAGTTTTAAAACATTTTTTTTAGACAAGCCTCAGAACTAGGCCTCAGTCATTTTCAGCCGACTTTTAAAACAGGAACTCCAAACTCACCTGCGGGCCACAGGCCCAACCCCCAACAAAGAGTCCTTAAACTAGACAAGGTATTCCTAACACCCAAGTTTTATACTGATTCCAAGAGTTCATAGTAAGATCTGGACGCTGACAGATTATCCCTGTTACAAGGCCCCAAGCCCAAGACAAGCTGGAGAGAACGAGAAACAAGTGGACGCTTTCATTCAGGCTCAGTCGGACGCAGAAGTAAAAAGCTAGGCCCTAACCCCACTCAGTACCTAACGCCACCACTGATCACTGCAAATAGCTAGTTCAGAAAAACTGTCCACAGACTGAAGTAATTTCAAACTGCTAACAAAGAGTGCTCTGCTCACTTTCCACTCCTCCAGACCAAACCCCAGCCAGTCGGTTAAAGAGCTGAGTTCACATGGCCCGACCCATGTTCAAGGACCCAGAGAACAGCCCACGGGCGGCTGACGACTTACCGAAATCCCTGCAGGGAGGTGGGGAGACATCTAGAAGACCAGAGTCTGGTTCTCCGGATTCCAAGTCTGGGACCAGCAGGGGAAGAAGAGGAGGGAGAGGGGTCGAAAAACCTGGCCGGCTAGGCCCGACCTCACCCCTCCCTTCCCAAGTCCTGACTTTTCCCTTCTAGGATTTTATCCCCACCCCATTTAAACATTTCTTGATCACGCGTCAAGCCAAACCAGGCTGTAGCCAATCAGAGTGGGAAGTGAGAACAGAAGGGTTCTGGGAGTCGCTCTCCTGGCCTCTGCTGAAGGGAGGTGCTCCCCTCCGCTTCTGGGAAAGGCAGGGGTGGCCCCTATCTTGACAAAAAAGAACCTCCCTCCCAGAGATTCAGGTGGCAGCATGCATTTCTAGGCTGATGCCTAGTTCCTCACTCCCCTCTGCAGCTTCTCCACAAAAAAAACCCCAAACTGAAACAAAACAAAACACCAAAACCAGTGGTTTCTATGCCTAAAGGGACACTTAACAGCCACTGAACTCCTGAAAACCTTGTGGTCTGAAAAAAAATGGCTGAATCTGTTCTCATGGCACATATTTAAACATCTCCTGTGGCCATAAGGCCTTCTATGTCTATTTTGTTAAAAAAAAGAAGCAGCAAGCAGAGGGGCGCCTGGGTGGCTCAGTTGTTAAGCGTCTGCCTTCGGCTCAGGTCATGGTCCCAGGGTCCTGGGATCAGCCCCACATCGCGCTCCCTGCTCAGCGGGGAGCCTGCTTCTCCCTCTCCCACTCCCCTGTTCCCTGTCTCACTGTGCCTCTCTCTGTCAAATAAATAAACGATCTTTAATTAAAAAAATTTTTAAAAAGAAACCACAGATATAGATTCCATAACGTGAAAACCTTGTTCAGCGACTGCCCTAGAAGGCACGAGCGTGTGTAGAAAGAAAGAAATAGTAAACCACCTGCTTAAGCTGCTCCCTGGCATCTTCAGAGTCTTTGGACTCTGGTCTCTCAATAATTGAACCTTGATCTCATTCGAGGCGAGGAAAACACACACAGGTGTTCTAACTTCTAATTATTTCATTCCCAGTGAAAGGCACAGGTGTGTCTTAAGGAGTGTGGTCCTTCATTTAGTACACTAAATCTTGGGGGGGTGATGTGGGGTGTGTGTGTGTGTGTGTGGTTTTTTTTTCCTTTTAAACAAACCACCAACTGCCCTGTGAATCTAAAGTGATGTCTGTGCTCCTTTCTCTGGCTGTTCCGATTTGAAAGCCTTTCATGTTCTTTAGGACTCTGGTTCTCAGCCTTAGCTGCTGATTGGATCACTCGGGCTGTTCTAAACACCACTGATGCGCATGTCCCGCGCACAGGGAGTCTGATGTAATTGGGATGGGGTGACTCCTGGGCACTGGGAGGTTTTAAATCTCCCCCAGGCGATTCCAATATGCTGCAAAGTTCACGACTATTCTAGGAAGCGGAATTTGATACTGGTTTCTTTTTCCAGTGCTGACCTTTCCTATCCCTGACCTAGCATTCATGAATATTTGGTTGGTTCAGTTTTCAGTGAGAGTACACGGTCAGGGGGAATTATCAACTTAGTCAACCAGTTGAATGTGTTATATCAATTTATTGCATTTACTTTTATTATAGACTGGGCTTGGGGCTTACATAATGGAAATACTGCAGGATATGTATTTACCCTGGAGTGCAGAAGATACCAGAACATTATCTGGCAGCTGCTTATCCAGTTATGCAAACAAATTTTCTAAACTGGAATGTTAAGTGTACTCAGAGAACTGTACCTGCTTCTGATGCTGAATCTAGATATTAGAATGTGAAAACCACCAATGCATATATAATGAGCAGACGGCTTGCCTCTATCCTGAGAACAATGACTTAAAATAAAATCTTTAATTAGGAATTATGATGCAAAGTATAGTGAAACTATATTAATCCAAGTTTTACTGATTCAGACTTAATTCTGAATGATCTAGATATTTCTTATTGTACTTGAAGTGACTTCTTAGTTTCTGGGATTTCTTTTTTCTTTCTTTTTTAAAAAAGATTTTATTTATTTACTTAAAATTTTAAAATATATATATTTATATATGTGTGTGTGTGTGTGTGTATCCCCTAGTTTGTGGGATTTCTTCAAATGGTCTTAAGGAAATGAGAATTCTTGGCTGAGCTACTTTTTTAGAGAAGTTATTGGATAAACACCATTTAGCAATAAAAACCAAAATGAAAGAAAGAAAACTTAACAGGCAACCATAATGTTCCAACAGAACATAAGATTTTCAAAGTTGTAGGTTCCTTTGCTCTCCTCAGATTTATAGGCAAACATTTTACCAATCATTCCTGTAGGTAAAAATTCTCTTTCTGACAATGATACATTTTTACATAGAACTGACTTTCCATGGATTAAACTGTTTATTGATATGCTTACATTTTATTTATTAATGCTTACATCTTAGTTTAGAAGAGACTGCTCTTGATAGATCAGGAGGAAAACACATTTTTAAAACAATGTCCCCTAAGTAAAACCCTCCAGTTCCTAAAGTAAGTGAGGATTTGCTGCATTTTAAAATATGCTTATTTTTGGAATTTGTTTCTTATTTTCTTCCACTTCCTTTTCCTTTCATTAAGAGGTGATACAGGAATATGTTTTTGTTGTAAAAAAAAAAAAATTGAAAAACAAATACATTAAAAATCTTCCTTCATGATTTCCTCCCCCTCCCCCAAACTCCTTCTCTTGCTTAGTGGGAACTATTAAGTGTTTCTATCCTTGTATGAATGGGACAGTCCTATATTAATTGGCTTTGAATTCTTTTTTATCCACTAAGTATGTCTTGGAGCATATTTGAAATGAAACATATGGATGTTTGCTATGTCCTTTGATGAAGGTTTCATGCTATTCTATAGCATGTATGTTCCTAGGTTATTAGTCATTTTCCTCTTGGTTGACGATAGGCTTCCAGTATTGCTTTCTTCCAAGCAGTGAAATGACGCTCATTCTTGTATATTCCTTTGTACATTCACACAAGTTTTGCTTCAGCGAGTCTTTAGCATTTGGTAGATATTGCTAATCGCCTTCCCCCAGTCTCCGCCATATTCTGTTCCTCCATCACCGTTGGATGGGGACCCATCTTTCCTCGGATTAGACACTACCCCGTTCTAATTTTTAACAAGCAAATGGGTGAAAATAGCTCACATATTGTTTTAATTTGCTCACTGTTTATTAATGCAGTTAATTTTATTTGGAATATTTATTACCCACTCATAGTCCTTTTTTGTCTTTGTTACAGAACTGAGCTCTCTAATCTCTTTTATGGCTGATGGTCACCATACCAACATTTTAATTAACACAATTTCCTTGGCAGAAGTTTCAAATTTCTACCAGGAACCAATGCATAGTCGTTTAACTAGAGCATCAAATTATCTGATAATATTTATCTGGACCTCACAATCCTACTAATGATGTAAGTATTCCTCCAAGGGGGGTAACCTGCATCTGAATTACCTTGGTCCTTACATAAAATGTAAACTCAGAGGACATGAAATCTGCATTTTTAATAAATCTCCTGGAAAATCCTCATGAACAGCAAATTCACAAGGAATTAATTAGATATGCTTTGGATTTTTATTCATTTTTTTAAAAAAAAGCAAAGTGGAGAAAAAAAGAAGACATAAATTCTTAAATTTCCATGGGAAAAAGAAGGCAGCAATATTAAATTTAATGACATTTATAAAGATCTCTCCAAGTGGCAAGCAAGTTGGACACAAACATTTACTTAAAATGTTATAATAGCTTGCTTCCTGGGAGAGCTGATCAACTATTTGCTATTTGTTCCCATAATTAATAGAAACATTCTAATCTCACAGACAATCTTTAAAAAAAAAAAAAGTTGTCTGTGTGGCATGGTAATTGCTAGCAGGTTTCCATCTATGGAAAGAGGTCCTGGGAATGAAGGAAGGGGCGCTGAGACCTGAATCCAAGCCTGTGATGGGTGCGCTTATGCTGGACCAGACTGGTAGGGGGGTCTGGGGGACATCTGCCCAGCAGGGATGTCAGCAAGGAACAAAAGCCAGAGGGAGAGGACAGGGGAGGTATGGTGAAGCAGGAGAGACCAAAACACATCATTTGAAACTAAACAAAACAAAGCAAAAGCTGGGAGTGCGGAAAGAAGTAGTAAGGAAAACACACCGAACATTTCTTTTAATTAATGGTACATGGATAGTTTCCAGGTAAATAACTGTCTAGTTTGAGCTTTTCATTGTGATTGATTTCTGAGATCTGTAACTAACATCTTAGTAACTTCTGACATTAATTTGCATTACTGTTCCATTTCTTGCCTGACAGTTTTGTACAAACCATTGCCAACTGCCATTATTACAGATATTTTCACTTGATTAATTATCCTAGAAATTAAACTCAGGAAACTGAAAAAGTAGGAGCAAGCTTTTGAAACAAGAATGGCCTCTGATCAGTGATTTATTCTCAATGCTATCATAATCTAGGGTCATCTTCATTTCTTAGCCCTTATTACCTTAATATGGATTTTCCAATGACCCAGATACAAGATGATAAAAGCCCTGAATGTGTTCAATAGAAAATGTATGCCAGGGGCACTCAGTCCATTGAGCGTCCAACTCTTGATTTCAGCTCAGGTTGTGATCTCAGGGTCCTGAGATTGAGCCCTGGGACGGGCTCTTCGCTCAGCAGGGAGTCTGCTGGAGAGTCTCTCTCTCTCCCTCCCCCTCTGTCCTTCCCTCTGCTCCTGCTCTCTCTCTCTCTCTCAAATAAATAAATAAAATCTTTAAAAAAATGTATGCTAACTGATTGTATTGAATGAAGTGTCAAGTCACAAACTTAAAGCATTATATGAACTGTAAGGAGGCTTTCACTGCTATAATCAGGTTTTTTTTAAATAACTGACACTGATATTTTAATACAAATGTGCTGATACTTCTATCTATTGTCATCTTTAAACCTTTCTGATTTCATCCCACAATAGGAAGCAATAGCTCCTGGACAGGAGATAGAATGCAAGAAACAGGTGATACAATGTTGCCACGAAAACTAAAGGAGAAAAAAAAATGTTTATTATTTCTCCAGCATGCTTGAGGAAAACCACAAAGAAACACTCATATTTTTCCGTGAAGAGGTCTCGTGGTCAGGCCACACATATGCATATAAACTGAAGCCATATTTCAGATTCTAACTTCATGCATTGACTGTTTCACAGCTAAAAGAGTATCTCCCAAACCTTTATTGATTGTGTTGCCCTAGTTTGAATCTCAATGATGTAAGTATGTTTAGTGATAACCTTGAACTTCTAATTATAGACTCTAATCTTGATTGTTATTTGGCCTTAATTATTAAGTTTATAAAATAAAAGCTGCCAAATTGCCTTCAAATGCTTCTAAGTTAAAAGCATTTTAATGGGTGTTGCATATTCTCAGACTTAAAGGCTAAATCAGGGCTAGCTCTTCTAAAAATTGTTAATTCCCACTATAATTTTTACTTTATAAAATCTCCTGCTAACTCCTATATTGTTGCAAAAGATAATTCTCTTGATCTAAAACCAAAGAGAGGTTTTATGGATAACTCTTTGTTCTATAATAAAGGAAAGGAGATATGAAGTATAACCATAATGAACTCTTTGGGGTCTATTCTATTTCATTAAATTAAAGAAGAATAAAAATCAGAACTTAGAGAAATGTGCTAGTGTCCTAATGTACTTGGAAAATACTCGGTGGTATAGCAGAAAGAGCATTGGCTTTGCTGTTACAGACCGAGGTTCAAATCTTAGCTCTACACATGGTTCCTTTTGCCTCCTCTTAGTATGAGGGGAGAAACCCACGTTGCAAGTTTGTTGTATGGAATGTGTAAAAATGAGATAACATATATGAAAACAGCGAGCATGATCCTTGCTAATGGCCAATGTTTATCAAGCCTTAATGCTAGGTACTGTACCAAGGGTTTTCAATGGAATTAGCTCTTCTGTACAAGCTACAATGTGAGTATTATAATGATGATGCTCATTTTGGGTAACTTCCCCAAGATCAGACAACTAACTAGTCAATGGTAGATAGAAGCAGCTGGAGTTGAGACTTTTCTCGTCTGATCATCAAGTATTTGATGGTAAGCACTTCAAGCTCTGGACTGGACTCTAAATCCAGCTCTATTTCAGACTAGCTCTGGACTATAAGCAAGTTACTTAAGCTCCCTATCATTTTCCCCATCCTTACCTCAGCAATAATAGTATCTACCACCCAAGAATGTCACTAAGTTTAGCTAATCTGGACCCTGACCCTGCTTATGAACACAGTAAGTACTTAATAAATGTTAGCTGGATGTAATATGTGATTTCTTAAAAAACGTCAACCTAAAAAGAAACACCAATCCCTTTGCTCATAGTTCTGTGAGATTGTAATTTTTTTTTTTTTTTCTGGAATCAACTTCAAAATGTTGCTAATGCTCCAGGTTGAAGAATTTCCCTATTTGAAAATATTCACCTTGACTCTCTATACTTTCCTTCTAACTTTTTCATTTTGGAAAGGTTGAAAGAATAGCACAATGGATATCTTTCACCTAGATTCATAACTGTAAACATTCCACCAGCGGATGTCTCACCTTCCTATGTATATTTTGCTGAAGCATTTTAAAGTAAATCACAGACGTTATGCCACTTCATCCCCCAAATACTTCATCAGGTATCCCTCAGAGTCAGAGCATGCTCCCACATAACCAGGATAGCAAAGCCAACACGTTTAACCTAAGTAAAAAAATATTACCGAATATGCAGTCTATTGTCAGATTTTCTCAGCTGCTTCCCAAATACCCTTTATCGCTTTTACTTTTAATCCTAGATCTAATTAAAAAAAAAACACGGGGCGCCTGGGTGGCTCAGTCGGTTAAGCGGCTGCCTTCGGCTCAGGTCATGATCCCGGGGTCCTGGGATCGAGCCCCGCGTCGGGCTCCCTGCTCAGTGGAGAGTCTGCTTCTCCCTCTCCCTCTGCCTGCCTCTCTGCCTACTTGTGCTCTCTCTCTATCTCTCTGTCAAATAAATAAATAAAATCTTAAAAAAAAAAACAAAACACATTTCACTTGGTTGTCATGTCTCTATCATCTCTTTGATGAAGAAACTGCTCTACCTTTATTTTTCCCCTTGAATTAATGTGATCATTTACTTGTGATGTTTTAGGATTCAATGTTTTCGGCAAATTTACTACATAGGCGGTGTGACTCCCAATCATGCCATATCAGGAAGGCCCCTAAGATGAGTCTGTCCCGTTGCTGGTAGGATGAGCTTTGAGTACCTGGGCACTGCAATGTCCGCTAGACCCTTCCATGGTGAAGGCACCTTTCCCCTTTGTGATCAACAGGGCTGTCTGAGTGGTGATAATTTGAGACTGTGCGCATATCCTGTTCTCTACAACTTCTCAGGCAGTGGGTTTTAATGTCCACTGATGATCTTTGCCAGAGGTTATCAGGAGGAGCTCATGCTTTGAAAGTATCTGTTCTTTCTAGTTCTATTGAAAGAATCTAGAAGCTGTGAGACATTAGTAGTAAGAAGCATACCTAGTGTACAGATAGATCTTGATGTGTAAACATCAAGAAATTTCTGATTCCAGGGCTGGGGCAGGCAAAGGACAAGGGAAGCCCAGAATGTTTTGCTGTGACAAGAACAAGAAGGTGCTGAAAGCCTAAGAGGGACACGTCAGGACACAGCAGCCAGCTGGAGGGGCTCTCATTGGCCAAATTTAAGCCTCAAAAGAAAAATTACCATATTATTCAATAACGGCACAAGGTGTAGAGAAAAAGGGCCAGTGGATTTAGTGTTTTAGGAAACTTTGTGGACCACTGTCTTTTTAATCTGACCCAATGATTTAATAGTGATTGTGGATCAGAGATTACCCAGCTGCTTCTGGTTCGTCTTATTTTTACCTTTACTCTGAGAGGGGGAAAAAAATAAGACTGTTTCATTGTTAACATTTGGTCTTAACACTTCCAAACTGATTTACTGAGCAGAAATGTGTTTCAAATTCTAAAGGAAAGTAGTTGGGGGCGCCTGGGTGGCTCAGTTGGTTGAGCGACTGCCTTCGGCTCAGGTCATGATCCTGGAGTCCCTGGATCGAGTCCCGCATCGGGCTCCCTGCTCGGCGAGGAGCCTGCTTCTCCCTCTAACCCTCCCGCCTCTCATGTACTCTCTCTCTCTCTCTCTCATTCTCGCTCTCTCAAATAAATAAATAAAAATCTTAAAAAAAAAATAAAGGAAAGTAGTTGAAAATTTCTTTTTTTACTTGGAACCAGTATTCTGGGCTGATAGTAGAAATTCTGAGGACACTGGATATTAAAATATATTACAAGTGGGGAGGAAAAGTCAGTCCCATATTCAGAAGAATAGGAAGACCGCAAAGCCAGTCTGCTTGGGGGAAGATACCAGCTGGAAACAGAATTCCATTCAGTGGGGTTTTATTGAAAAGAATTTAAAGAAGAGGCTAGTCACAGAGGCGTGGGCAGGGTTGAGGGATCACTGAGGAATGTCTAGGAGTACCGTCCAGTAGGGAAGAATGGCAGGAAGCCATGGGGACTCCTGGCTCAGAGAAGATTGAGTGCAGGAGTCAGGGGTGGGGGCCAGCAGAAGCACAGAGATGGGAGGGGGTAGAAATATCCACATGGAATAAAAGTTGGGGAGACACTAAGTTGGGGTGTGTATGTGAGTGTGTGTTGGAAAACAATAGTAAAGGTCCTGTAGAATCTAGATGGCCTCCAACACCTACAGAGGTGGTATTTGGAGCCCCCATCACAACCTTACCTTCTATATAATGCGGATATTTCCATCTCATAGAATGAACGCATGAAATCATAATACAACTTCCCTTAGGCTTCACCCTGCGGATATGTATGAGTCATAAATTCAGCTTATTGTATCTTCAAAGTCTCCTGCAAGTAATTTTGGCAACGCGAGCGTTCCAGTGTCATGTCTGCCCCCAGAGGATTCGACGACATGGGACACCCACCTGGGCTCCGCCGGCCGTTCTCCGGATCCCTCCGCTCCCACCTGTCCGTCCGGGTCCAGAGCCTTTGCGGGCTGTGGCTTCCCCGCCTGCCCCTCAGCTCCTGCCGCAGGCCTGCCACAGAGCGCGGGGGCCCCTCTGCTCAATCTGCCTGAGCTGTTGAGACGCTCACCAGGGGCCAGGGCTGCAGGTGCCGTGGAGCACCGTTTGGGACGATGCGCAGTCACGCTATGGTCGGGGTGGCGGGTCGGTGCGTCCTGCGCCTCAATGTCTCACCAAGATTTTGGTAAACTAGCTTCTAGCGCCCATCTCCCACTGGCCTAAAGCAGCTGCGTCGCTCCAGAGAGGGGCCGGTGGCCAGAGGGCCTCATCAGTGTGACACCTGTAACCCCTTCCAGGAGCTCTCCTATCGTGGAGTTAGTATCGCCTAAAACCCTTATTTCATGAAGCATCTCACTGGTTTCCACCCTCACCTGAGAGCAGAACCTCTCCTCATGGGAATGTGACAAGCGTGGCGAGGAAGTCGTTTTCCCTCGAGCTGTGTGAGGCATGCAAAGGGAAGGAGTGACTCCAAATTGGAAACCAGAGTTCTGTCCTTCATGGGGTTTCTTACTGTTTTATTGAAGCAGCTTACTGGAGAGACCCTGGAACGTGGGAAACGGCTGGCCAGCGATGGCGGGGCACTGGGAATCGTGCGGAGCAAATCCCTGGGGAGGGGGCCTGGGTGCAGGGAGAACACAGGGACAGAGAGGAACAGGGAAAGGGTGGGAGACCTCGGAGCGGAGGGGAAGACACTCAGCTCCTGGAGGGCTGGCCCCTCAGACGAGGGTAGCCGAGGTCACTGAGACCCAACACCCAACTCTGGGGTCTCAAACCGTCCCCCACCCCCCCGCCCCCCAGTCTCTGGTATGTTCTCTTCCCACTTTGCTTTCTGACAGTCAGTCTGCAGGGACAAATTCATGTTACTACTGTCTGAAGGACTCTCCAGGCGAGAGCAGTCCGGTGTTACAAAGGGAGCCTGCCGCTTGGCGCTTCCAGGGGTCCCTTCAGGGCTGGTGGGGGCTGCCCGTCTGGGTGACCGCCGGACGTGGGGCCTGCAGGGGTCACCGAGGCGTCGCCTGAAGCCTAGGACCCTGGCCCTTGTCGTTCACACACCTGCATGCAGTGGGCCTGCCCCAGATCAAACCCCAGCTCCCTCTTCAGCTGCCTGTGTGAGCTGCCAGGCCCTCATTTCCTCGACGACAAGTAAGAGTAATGTAGACTGTACGTGTCTTCACAGGGCTCAGGGATAGGCTGAGATGAGACAACACCCACGGGCAAAGGTGCAGCACAGAGCCTGGCACATAGTGAAGGATCCCTCCTCATTATAATTCCCGAAGTGCCAAGGACATTGTGACAGGCATGTTTTGAAATTTAAAGTTCCCAGGGTGACCTCTGGGAAACGAGTTGAGGTCTGCTTCTTTTTTTTTTTTTTTTTAAGATTTTATTTATTTATTTGACAGAGCTCTAGAGACAGCGAGAGAGGGAACACAAGCAGGGGGAGTGGGAGAGGGAGAAGCAGACTCCCGGCTGAGCAGGGAGCCCGATGCGGGGCTCAATCCCGGGACCCTGGGATCATGACCTGAGCTGAAGGCAGACACTTAACGACCGAGCCACCCAGGCGCCCCTGAGGACTGCTTCTGTGATGCTCCTTCCACAGCCCCAGACAATGCCCAGAGCTCCGGGGCCCCAGGCCGTCCTCCTTGGAAGCTTGTGGACACTCCCGTCTGGCCTCCGTGTTCCCGCCCCCCGGACCACGCCGCGGGATCCTACCCGGTCCAGCCGCTACAGCCAGGGAACGTTCTAGAGCCTCCAGGATATTTTCAAGAGGGCATGGTGCCACAAGACCACTGCGTTTATTGAAATAAGCATTCATCCCATGGACCTAGTTTGCACGGCTGCCATGAAATGTCTCAGACAATGGTCACGGTGAAGCGCCACAGAGAATTAGAAATACTTTTTCTCAGAATTGCTGCATGTCGGTCAAAACCGTATTTTGCGCAGCGCGACATCAGTGATCTGTGAGAATGGGTGTAGCTTCTCAGTGGTTCTTTCCTGCCCGTTGTGCGGGGTCGGCGAACATTTTCTGGGAAGGAACAGCGAGTAGGCATTTAGGCTCTGCAGGGCAACCGCCCGCCCTGCTGCCCGAGCTAGAGCTGCCTGAGGTAGTCTGTCCGTGAGGGAGTGTGGCTGTGTTCCAATAAAACTTTATTTGTAAACACGGAAATTTGAATTTCATGCCATCTTCCTGTCAGGAAATCTTTCTTTTTCCACCATTTAAAACGTAAAAGGAATTCTTAGCGTGTAGACGGTACAAAAACAAGTGTGGGGGGGTTGGATTTGGCCAACTCCCATTTAAAAATATATTAGTATTGGGGCACCTGGGGGGCTCAGTCCTTAAGCGTCTGCCTTCAGCTCAGGTCATGATCCCACGGTCCTGGGATCGAGCCCCGCATCGGGCTCCCTGCTCCGCGGGAAGCCTGCTTCTCCCTCTCCCACTCCCCCTGCTTGTGTTCCCTCTCTCACTGTGTCTCTCTCTGTCAAATAAATAAATAAAATCTTTAAAAAAAAGAATAAAAAAATAAAATAAAATATATTAGTGTTTTTATTTTTATTTTTTAATAATGTGATTATAAGAAACAGGGCAGCTCTACTCCTGTGTCTGTAGCAGCATTATTCGTAATAGCCAAAAGGGAGAAACAGCCCCAGCGTCCATCAGCAGATGAACGCATAAACAAAATGAGGTCTATACACACCAGGGAATATTGCTCAGCCTGAAGAAGGAAGGGCGTCCTGACACAGGCTACACCACGGACGAAACTTGAGGACGTTATGCTAAGTGAACAAAGCCAGTTGCCCAAGGACAAATGCTGTCTATTCTTTTTTTCTTTTTTCTTTTTTTAATTTCAGGTTTAAATTGAATTTTTTTATTTTATTTTTAAATTTTATTTTATTATGTTATGTTAATCACCATACATTACATCATTAGTTTTTGATGTAGTGTTCCATGATTCATTGTTTGTGTATAACACCCAGTGCTCCATGCAGAACGTGCCCTCTTTAATACCCGTCACCAGGCTAACCCATCCCCCACCCCCCTCCCCTCTAGAACCCTCAGTTTGTTTCTCAGAGTCCATAGTCTTTCATGGTTCGTCTCCCCCTCCGATTTCCCCCCTTCATTTCTCCCTTCCTACTATCTTCCTTTTCTTTTTTTTTTTTTAACATATAATATATTACTTGTTTCAGAGGTACAGGTCTGTGATTCATCAGTCTTACACAATTCACAGTGCTCACCATAATGTCCAGTGGAAAAAAGACAGTCTCTTCAACAAATGGTGCTGGGAAAATTGGACAGTCACATGCAGAAGAATGAAACTGGACCATTTCCTTACACCACACACAAAAATAGACTCAAAATGGATGAAAGACCTAAATATGAGAAAGGAGTCCATCAAAATGCTGTCTATTCTTGGGGCACCCGGGTGGCTCAGTCGTTAAGCGTCTGCCTTCCGCTCGGGTTGTGATCTCAGGGTCCTGGGATCGAGCCCCGCATCGGGCTCCCTGCTCGGCGGGAAGCCTGCTTCTCCCTCTCCCACTCCCCCTGCTTGTGTTCTCTCTCTCACTGTGTCTCTCTCTGTCAAATAAATAAATAAAATTTAAAAAAAAAACCCACAAAAAAACCCCAAAATGCTGTCTATTCTACTCGCACATGTCACCTAGTTTGCTCACAGAGACAATGGATATCAGGGGCAGGGGGGACGGGGTGGGGAGCAGCTGTTGGACCGGGACAGAGTTTCTGTCTGTAAGATGAGAAGAGTTCTGGCGATGGATTGTACAATGTGAACATAATAGTACCGAACTTGAAAAATGGTCAGGATGGTGAACTTTATGTTACTTGTATTTTGCCACAATTAAAAATAAAGTAAAAAAAACAAGACAGCTAAAGATTTTACACATAGATCCTAAAACCCAAACTGGCTCTCAGTTTGCAGGGATCACAGTGAAGATCTCCAGCTCGCATGCCATTTCCCCGCTACCTCTCACCATTTCCTGGTAGCCATACTGCTGAAGGAAATAGCCACTCTGTTTAGTTCAAAAGTGCTTTCTAAAATTAAGTAAAATGAAAAACCTCTACGTGCCAAGACACCATTTGGAAAGTATAAATACGAGCAGAGTTAAAATACAGTCTTAATGGGGGCGCCTGGGTGGCTCAGTCAGTTGAGCATTTGACTCTTGATTTCTGCTCAGATCATGATCTCAGGGTCATGAGATCGAGCCCCACGTTGGCTCAGCACTCAGCGGGGAGTCTGCTTGAGGCTCTCTCTCTCTGCGTGTGTACTCCCCCCCCTTTCTTTCTCTCTCTCTCTTTCTCACATAAATAAATAAATCTTAAAAAAATATATAGTCCTAACAGGCAGATTGATTTATGGGCCCCACGTTACCATTCTCCTTGGTATTATAAATTCATACTCTTGCCATGGCATCTCAGCAGGTGGAACAAAGCTCCTTACTCCTCGGCTTTGGGCTTGCCCGTGTGACGGGTTCTGGCCGGTAGGATGTTAGTGGGCTTGAGTAGGGCAGATGCTGGGAATGTGCTTGCCTTTCTGCATTGCCATAAGCATTTCAGAATAAGACATGGAGCCCACGGGACTGGACCAGAGGCCAGAAGCCCAGCCCAGCCCCACCCCGCCAAGATCTATGAAACCCTAATTCACACACAGATCTTTGAAAAGATGAAAAATAAGTGATGTGTTATTTAAAGCCACACAACATAATTGTGGTTAGAGCGAATCGATAACTTATCTTTGAGGAACATACAGGTTACTGCAGGTGCTTAAGCATAATTCTCTTCTCTCCTACATTCATCTCTAAAAGAGCAGTGGTTCTCAAACGTGAGCATGCATAAGAATAACCAGGAGAGCGTGTTAGGATTTTGGATTCTCAGAGACCATTCCTAGAGATTCTGATGTGGGAGGCGTGGGGTAGAGCCCAAAAATCTGCCTTTGTTTTGCCAGCATCTGAAACTCTTCTGCTGCAGGTGAGCCCAGGCTCACAACAGCTTCACTGTGTCTCAGGGTATGAGTGGTGGAGAAAGAGTCTTGCCTGCAAAAGCTCACAGGGATGAGAGAAAGCTAATAGCACAAAAAAACAACACATTTGCATAGGAGAAAATGTCTGTGTATAATCTCTAGAATCAGGCGAACTGGCCAGGTATCCAGGAAGAACTGAGGACAGGACAGGGAACACACCAACCAGCTCCATCACTTGGCCACCTTAGCCTGCTGCTGGCCCGAGATCCCATCAGCGCAGGCTTTGCTGTAGGTCAGGCAGAAACCTGGTGCATCTTCGTCCCTTCGGTGACCGTTGTGGTTCCAGGCTCTCCTCAAATCACACCTGGTTTCCCCAAATCCTCCTAAACCTGATTTTCTCCCTCCAGCTCTCACCTTCCTATGCTGGCTGCCTGTGGACACGGACTTCCTATCACTCCTCTGCCCCAGGGTCTAGAGGTAGGGTTCCCCAACGCTTTGACATGATACCCAATATTACTTATGCTTTAGAGGGTTTCTCAATGACACAACACACGCGGGGCTCAGCTCCTCAGCCGGCTGTTGTTATTGCAGGATCTGGTGGCCCTTCTCATCTCGTCCCCAGTTTGAGCCCATCAGTGACACCTTTCATGATAATGTCTCCTTCCCGACCACTCACCACCTGTACTATGTTTAGCTTACGTTCAGTGTGGCAGTTTCCCAAATACCATCTTCAGAATGCTCTTTAATTATTTCTTTAAATATCCATTTGCTTGTCTTTCCAAACTGGAAAAGCACTTTCTGCTGGTTTGATAACTACCACCAGAGCTACAATACTCCTGATGAACCACACTGAACCGTGGCATGAGCTTACCTTCTGAAATATATAATGACAGCAGTAATAGTCCCCACACAAAACAGAGCCATCTGAAAGTTAATTGAAAACGTGTCATGCTCTGGCTGGGTGCTCCATATTTAAGTACACTTTATGTTTCATTTGAGCCTCACAACAACGGGAAGGAAGTACTCCTTTTTTCCCCATTTGACAGATGATAAAACAGCAAAGAATGAGACTTGTCCAAGGAAACAGTGCTTAGCTCTCTCCCTTGCTTCCATGTAAACACGGGTGCTGCAATGAGGACTTTGTCTTTCTTTTTTTTTTTTCCCCAAATATTTCTCTTCACAAAATTTTACTTTAATTTTCTTCACATTAAAAATAACAAGAGAAGTGGTTAAGAGGGTAAAATTATAATTACAACTGACTGCTCGATTCAAAACATCTCTCTGCCAATTAATAACTAGCTTCTTTTAGCCACTTTTTTTTTTTTTTGAGATTTTATTTATTTATTTGCCAGAGAGAAACACAGTGAGAGAGGGAACCCAAGCAGGGAGAGTTGGAGAGGGAGAAGCGGGCTTCCCATGGAGCAGGGAGCCCCATGTGGGGCTCGATCCCAGGACCCTGGGATCATGACCTGAGCCGAAGGCAGACGCTTAATGACTGAGCCACCCAGGCGCCCCATCTTTTAGCCACTTTTAAAACCCAGTTTATTGGGCACCTGGGTGGCTCAGTCATTAAGCGTCTGCCTTCGGCTCAGGTCATGATCTCAGGGTCCTGGGATCGAGCCCCGCATCGGGCTCCCTGCTCAGCGGGGATTCTGCTTCTCCCTCTGCTGTTCTCCCTACTTGTGCTCTCTTTCTCTCTGTCAAATAAATAAATAAAATCTTAAAATAAATAAATAAAACCCAGTTTATTTATAAATTAAAAAGATAGTTCTAATATTACCTACCACATAGTATTGTTCTGACAATTAAAAAGGAAAAACCGCCTGAGGGGTATAAGTCAGGGGCTGGAACACTGCAGGGAAGTAAGGAATATTTGCTAATATGGGGGTGATGATGATGATGATGGTGTTGGTGGTGGTGGTGGTGGTGGTGGCGGTATTCTCCAGAGATCTTCCTTCTGAAAAGACAGAAGCTTCTCCTAAGTTATGGTCTTTACTCTCCGGAAAGTTATAAGACAAACCATCTCCATTCATATTGGTTCTACCTGCATACTGAGGGAAACAGAGTTTTAGATGTGGAAATTCCTGGAATGACTTGCAAACCAGAACTTACTCAGCACCTTCAGAACGTCATGGGGTCTAACTTCCTGAAAGTAAAAAGCTCAGATAACTTCTTAAGTCAACACAGATACACGTGCTCGTGACACTATCCAAAGGAGTCCCATTCAGACGTGGAGCCCGTGGACTCCAGCTGGAGTATTTGCACAGTAAATGGAACGACATCGTAACCTGAAAAGTATCCTGAACATACTACCCGTCTCTGTGTTTCATTCTGTTCAGTACAGCACCTCTGGTAGGTCTTTATTTTCTCACCGAGGACAGCACTACTCTTAAATAAACATGATTATAGCCTGCAAGAGCTACAGGCTGCTTCAGATGCTAAAAATAAAATAGTTAAAATGGAGAGACTTCAATTAGATGCGGGCTGCTCGACAATTTAACTTCCAATTGTCTTGTGGTTATTCCACAACTAGGAATTGACCATATTCCGTTTAAAGGAGATTGAAGGTCTCAGGAAAAAATAAGAGATGAAGTGGAATTTTTTTTTCTTTCCAAATCCTGATCTCTAGAAAAATGCAATCTTAAGTCACGTCTTAGAATTTTCTCTTTGCAAAATAGCTTCGTCCTCTGCCAGTCATGGAGATTAAAGCAAACGAGGTGCCGATTAGTAACGGTGTTTCAACCAAAACATTCACTTCTCATTGAGTATGACAGAAGCAAATCATTGATAAAATAAAGTTCACTTGAAGTTCTTTTCTCAGTTTCCACTGCATTTGTGAAAAATTTTCAATGCCATATGCATTAATCTGATAGTTTTCTAACTTCTTTTTATAGTTTCAGACTCATGCTGTTACTTTATGAAGTAAAACAAATTCTGACTATTTGTGTTTCTTTTGGCTTGTGATATCAAATTGAAAAGAAGCAATGAGTCATTTGATAATTTAGTGTGAAGGCAAGTAGCTCATTTTTCACATGATGGTGGTGAAAGGCTATTTTAAAGGCATTCATGTGAACAGTATAGAATAAATATACACATGTAAGAAAAATGTAATATATATTTATAGTCTTGCTACCCCCAGACCTAAATCCATACTTATGTCAACTTACATGACATTTAGATATTATTAGCAGCCCAACCCCAAGGACACTGAAATAAAGTCTAGATTATTGGGTGGATAGGCTGAAGTGGGTTTGAAACAAGTAAAGGAACATTCTACTTCTCAACATGGCTTCCATGACATTTAAAGACTGGATCTTCTCGGTTTATTTATATGGATTTTCTCCTCTCCCACACCTTACTTACTTGCTTCCTTTGGACAGTTTCATCTTTTCACTTTGTTTTCCACCACTGACACACTGACAATTTTAATATCTGTGTGTGTAAACAGAGAGAGAGACAACACTAAACCACGAATCTTTTCCTCTGGTTGCTGACTGGACGTCTCTCTCCACCTTGAAGACCCATCCAAACTGAACTTGAAATGTAATTGTTCTTATTCCCTTTTTCAACTGGTGGCATCCCTTCCATCACCAAATCAAAAAATTGGGATTTAATCAATATTCTTTTTTAATTCTTTCTTCTACATTCATCCAATCCATTCCTTACACGATTCAAGACTTGAAAGTATCATCTTTATTTCCACTGCTGTATTTCAGGCCTTTGTCATCTTTCTTTGGATTATTAAAATAACCTCCCAACCATTTCCTATAGAAATGTAGACGTATATCTAGTACAAAAGATTAACATAGAAGGTCTTTTCTCTGTTGGTCCATCTTTCTGTGGCCTAATCTCCAACCCCCAATCATGCCTCTTCCATCTTATTCACCAAAATACTGAGAAGTTCTCACACACCAAACTTTTTCAAGTTCCTCTGCGTTCTCTCATAACATCTTGTCAACCTGGAGTGCCTTTTCCCCTTTAACCCTTGAAAGCCATACTCAGATTCTACACCATTTGAGGAGTCTTTTCTGAGTCTGACAGAACTAACCACTTTCTTTGTTCTGTTTACATATTGCTGTGTAAAAACAACCCCAAAACTCTGCACCTTAAAATGACAACCATTTTATTATATTTCATGATTTTGCGGGTCAGGAATTTGGGCAGAGCTCAACTGGCTGGTTCTTTACACGACACATGGTTACTTGGTGATCTTCAGCTGGTGGCTGGGTGGGCTTGGGGGTCTAACATGATCACACACACAAGTCCGGCACCTTGTCAGGGAAAGCTGAGAGGCAGGGCTTGGATGGACCCCTCTTTCTCTGTCTTGTCCCCATGTGAAGTCTCTAGCAGGGCAATAGAGCTTCTTACATGGTACCACAGAGCTCCCAGAGACCCAGGCAGAAAGCTGTGAGTCCTCTTCAAACTAGGCTCAGAACAATAGAACGAGACTTCCTTTGTACTCAAAGTGGTTGCAGTCCAGCCCAGATTTAAGGGAAGGGGGTCAATTCAATGGGAGGAGTGTCAAAGAATTTATGGTCATTTAAAATCATGTTCTAAACTTTACATAGATACTGTGCACTTATTTCTGTGACTACTGCATAGACATCTCTTGGTTTCCAGGTCAGGTTGGGAGCCCTTTGAAGGCCAGAGTTCTGCTTCACTCCTCTTTGTATTCCCAGTACGACAAAGTGTGCACAGTCTTGTTGTGTTAACCATGATGTGGCTCTGCTCTCAGTTGGGCCCCTCAGGAGACTCCAGGAAAATAGTAGGGCTGGGTGGGATTTCTAAGACACCCCCGGCCCCCATCTTCTCCAAATCTGCACACCGAAGAGAACTCTTCCTTCCTTCTCTTGTGGAACATTTTCCCTCTCCATGTTTCTGTTAGGACCCTAACCCGTGATATTTTTCCCATTCGCTTCTGCTCAGTGAGTCCAGAGTGAGACGTTGAAAAAAACAAGATTAGAGATTTAGAGGTTCTCTGCCTTTTGTCACTGATGAGCAAAATGGTACCTAGAATCAGCAGAGAGAGGAGTTTCTAAAGTAGAGCGGTGAGCCGTTAGCTTTAAAAGAAAACAAATGTTATAACTGAAATACTTTTGGAATACACACTGGCTGATGGATGACTCACCATCAGGGAATTGCTGGATGGTGTAAGTATGGCGTGGATGGATGTCCCTTTCTTTTATGTGTTTACTTCTATCCTCACTCAAATCACTTACCCATCTCTGTTTCCTCATCCACAAAACAAGGAGGTTAAATATATTCTATTCCAAGAGGTGACAGTAGCTTTTACATTTTGATAGACTATCATAGAGGAATACTCTCAAGTCTTAGAAGACATTTGCTTTTAGTTATGAATCAAGTGACACCCCCGTCTCTTTCATTGTGGCACAAAGATCCATTTTTGTCCTGAAAACTCCTTGGAGAATTTTTCCTACCAGGCCTGGTTTCTCATTTCCCAGACTTGATTGATCCTAAGCTTTACCTTTTATTTAATTGGAAATTTATAAGGAAATCTCCAGAGAGAGGGACCTACGAATTACCCTAGGGTGACTCTTATAACCAGACAAATTTGGGAAACACTTCATATACCTATAACCCCTGAGTTAATCTAAGAAGGGATTTCTAAATTTTTTAAAGAATTGTCCTTAAAATACATCTCATGATGAGGGTGCCTGGGTGGCTCAGTTGGTTAAGCGACTGCCTTCGGCTCAGGTCATGATCCTGGAGTCCCTGGATCGAGTCCCGCATCGGGCTCCCTGCTCGGCAGGGAGTCTGCTTCTCCCTCTGACCCTCCACCCTCTCATGTGCTTGCTCTCTCATTCTCTCTCTCTCAAATAAATAAATAAAAAAATCTTTAAAAAAAAAATACATCTCATGATGAGAATCAGCCTTAGAGGAATACATCAAGGGCATATTTTTTCGTGTGAGGATTCAAAACATATGGACAGGGGCTGAAGGAGTCCTCTCTACCCTCCCTCTCCCCCTCCCATTGAACAGATCAAACAGCTCAGGCCCCCTTTTTTGTTTTCATTGTTTTTAGTTGAGACTCCTTAAAAAGACTCATCTACAAGGGGAATCATCAGGAACCCATCACATCCTTCTAGACCCTGCATAGATGTCTTGTATCTACCTATACGATTGCTACTTACTGAGTTTGTGTGGGTCTCAATCCCTCTAGAAATCAGAGTCAGCACATGTTATGAAACACTGAGAATCTGGGAGAATACTTGTGCTGATCACAGTGAGGAGGAGTCCTAAGGTTGGTTTTGTTACTGAGGTTGGACTTTAGAAAATGATTGAATGTACCTAATTCAATTAAATGTGTATTTTTAAAGCTGCACATGCTTTTCCATTAAATAAAAGAATTTGATTTATTACTGAGCGCCTTCAATGTGTATCTAGTTAAAACATCTATACAGATCACCCTTCCAGTGCCCATTTATTTTAATAATGCATCCAAGCAAAGGGTTAACCACAGTAGTTTTTTAAAAAATCTTCTTTTGTATCTGATAAAAAACAACTTTGTATACTCCACAATAGAATCCTTTTGGAAAAATAAAAGGAAGGCTGCTCATTTCACTTTTCCTGTTACATCAGAGGTCACTAAATGGAAATCATTTTCTCCTAGAAAATAAAATCGGTGCCATGGTCCGAAAAATGTGGTGATAGGGTGAGGTGGCCAACAATAAAATGTCAGTATAAAAAAGAATCCCAAAGTGTCGTGGGCATTATGCAGCTCACGTGCTATGCATTATGGGACAGGTTCTGGGCTCAGAGATGCAAAGCCTGCTCCAATTCACCTACTCTCTGCGTCTCAGCCGTCGCGTCTATGAAAGGGGCCTGATAAAACCTGTATCCATCTCATGACTTTCTGGGAGGATTAAATGAGTTTATTGCACACGCAACATTGGAATGACGTCCAACATGTAATAAGTGTCCAAGAGTTGCTAATGGTTACGATTATTGGAAGAGCAGGTACAGTCCAAACCAATGCATCCACCTTGCAATTTTAGCCTTTTCTACCGTAAAGATTCCTCTGAACTTTGAGATCCCATCTTGAATCACCGTCAATGTATTTGGCTCTAACATAAGATGTCAGGTTCACACAGAATGCAAATGGAGCATTCCTGAAAATTTCTTCATGATTGGCCATATCTGTGATTCACTAAAGGGTTCTGTTGTCTTGCTCTATACGATGCCCACATGCCAGTTTAGGGATTGATGTTATATAACTTTTTTAAGATATTTGTTTAAAGGATGGTGTCAGGGATTTGCAGAAAAGCAGAACAGAGTTGAGCACAAGAGTGCATGTCAGGAGACCCAACCCCCAACGTGACTGTGGTTAAGCCATTCATCCATTCTCTGAATGCAGGATGTCCAGAGCCCACCACTTTGAACTACCCTAGTTCTGGTATGACGGCTATCATTCCCTCACGCTCAAGTCTATACCTTATCAAATGCCAAATAATGCTGTTTTCATTTAAAAAAAAAAAAAATCCCTTCCCCACATTTCTACTGTTCATTTCATGTTGAGTCTCATCGAGGCCCCATTATCTCCTAGGGTTCAAAGAGCTTTGGGCTGGAGAGTGGTGACCCACAAGCTCTACCAGGACAGAAGCTCTCCAGACCTCAGCCTGTGTGTCTCTTCCTCTGATTGTAAATTTGTATCCTGTAATATCCTTTGCAATAAACTGGTAATCTGGTAAGTAAATTGCTCTCCTGAGTTCTGTGAGCTGCTCAAGTCAGTTGATCCAACCCGAGGAAGTGGTTGTGGGAACCTCTGATTTACAGCCAGTGAGTCAGAGGCCCAGGGAAAAACCTGGATTTTTTTTTTTTTTTTATTGGTGTCTGAAGTAGCGTGTCAGGGGGAGTCCTGAGGGACTGATACTAATTCCAGCTAGATGCTGTTAGACCCTAATGATTGTAAGATACTCAGCTGCTATTGCAGAATTGCTTAGTGTGGGGAAAACACAACACCAAAAACACACTTGGAGTACAGAGTATTCTGTGCATAGAGTAAAGGAAAACAGAGTATTTTTATTTTGCTCTGCTATGGGGTTTTATGGCAGAAGAGCCTCATTACCACTGGAACTATTTCTAGTTTCTCCCTATCCTGCTACATCCCATACCTGGTACTGACTCAGTCTCCACGAGGTAGGGGCTACCCGGATTCCATCTGACTTACACTCATATCCCTAATTTCCCCCAGCATATCCCTCACCATTTTAGTCCAACTCATCTGACCACTCACAGCTCTCCAAAAATACTTGGAGTATTTCTCATCCATGACCCTTGCTCTAGCTCTTTGCTTGGGTGTCTAATGCATGCTTCACCTCATTTCCATATTCCTAAGAGATGACAAATGTCCATCTTCCATGAAGCCTGGTTGATCTCCCACAACAACATTCCCTCTTCTCTCTTGAGCCAACAGAACACTTTGTTCACAATCTGCTTGCCCTTTAGGGTTTCTGTAATGTGAAGAACACGGGCTTTAGGGCCGGATCAACCTCCACTTATTATGGGACCACAGGCAAGTACCCTAACTTCACAGAATCACAGACTCACCTGTAAAATGGAGAGGGAGGTAGGGTCTAGACTCACCTTGCAGAATGATTGGGAGTCTAAAATGCAACAAAGTTATAAAGAGACCAATCCAGAGCCGGCACAAGGATGGATGGTAACTATTAATACTACTCCTCTTGTGTGAGATACAAATTAAAATGTATACAGTAATTAAAGAAAAGGCACGCCTTACATACGGCAGAAGCTCAGTTAACTGTTGATTCGGATTTAAAGACTAGAAAAATCATCACTTGGGAAATATTCTTTTACCCAGAGGTAGGCTACTGTGTTAAGAGTGACTCTACATTGTGTAGTCTTAGAGGTTTTTCTGCACCAATAACCAAGGAGATGTCTGTCACTGCTAACTTACTGCTGTAACAAACACGTTTAAATACAGTAAAAAACACAAAACATCAGAGCAGGAAATAAGTACCCTAAGCTTGCCAACTGTCAGCAAAATGCTAACCTTCGTGAGTATTTTCTTGGTTTCTGTTTTAAAAACATGAGGGCTGATGTACTAAAATTTGTGATCCAAAATTAAACTGAGTAAGACACAAATAACAGTGTCAATGTTTGGGTTGTGTAACCCATCCCACTTTGCTTGATGGAACTTGAGGAAACGGGCAGTGATGTCCATGACTGATCATCGACACATCCTGTAGTATGAATTTGCAATAGCACAGTACAAAGGGCTGCCGTCGTTAGGAAAGTTCGAGCTGCACTCCGGTGTGGCTCTGAAATTTATGCTAACATGGCAAACAGCGTGGAGCTCAGGAGAGACCATATTCCTTAACTTGAGCACATTACCAGCAAAACTCATTCTAAAACTCATATTTCCCTGGGGCTCACCGTTAACAATTCAAACCCTACTGTCAGTAAGTAGGAAAGGGAATTTGGGAATGAAATAGGAGCAAATGGGAAGAGGAGTCCTTTTGAGTTCACAATGGTGCTGAACCTAAAAAGAACCTAAAAAGTCCTAGAAAAATTCCACCAGGTATTCACCTAGTAATTCCTGCCTCCCATGTGTTCCTAAACACTTTCTTCTTTAACTTCTGAATTGAATTGTTATATACTCCCACTTCTCTTCCCAGTCTCCAAGTTTAGGATGAAGACTACGCCTTTCCTATGTCAAACACTCGGCATTGGTTGTTCTCAATAGCTGAGGCGGGTTTGGGTTGTGGTAAGTTGCAGGAAATTATTCATCACAGCCTATTTGATGTATTCTCATTAGCAATCTCTTATGGAAAATATATCCAGGCACCACAGAATGAAATTCTACTCTTCCCCCTTCCTCCTTGTTTTTTAAACTTCCTCATTTATAAAATGGAGACAACAATGGCAAACTCCTTGGAGAACTTTTGAGAGGATTAAATAGGAATATTCACGTACAATTCCTGGTACCTAATAAGCACTCTATAGCGTGCATGAATCATGTTTTTAAATATTGCCTCCTTCATTATGCCATTCAGCAAATATTTTTTTTTAAAGATTTTATTTATTTATTTGAGAGAGAGAGAATGAGAGAGAGCACGAGCGGGAAGAGGGTCAGGGGGAGAAGCAGACCCCCCGCTGAGCAGGGAGCCCGATGTGGGACTCGATCCCGGGACTCCAGGATCATGACCTAAGCTGAAGGCAGTCGCCTAACCAACTGAGCCACCCAGGCGCCCGCCATTCAGCAAATATTGATTGAACCTCTATTTTGCACAACACCTAGAGATGAAAAGACCGTCATTGTTGCCCTCAAGGTGCTCTCATGCTGGAAAGCGTGCCGTGATTTCCTACAAAACAAGACCAAAAGCAGTAGATGTGGTGAGAGCTCTGCGGAGCTGAACTCATCCAATCTGGGACTGAGGAAGAGGGTGTCAGGGAAGGCTGTGCAGAGGCAACTAGTCTTGAAGGATTTGGCGATTAGTAAAGAAGGTAGAAGGAAAACATTGAAGAGGCCCAGAGATCAGAGAGACTAGTGTGTCTGAGAAATTGAAAGGGGCTGCAAAGCGGTTTAGAATGTGTGGACACGAGGAGACCTGAGGCTCCAAGAGGCAGGAGGCTGGCCGAGAGCCTGGTCCAAGAGCTCCCATGCCAGAGTCACGAGGTTGAATTCCATCTTGAAGGAAATGGTAGGCGCAGAAAATTTTAAGGGAGGGCTGGGGAATAACAGGATTAAGTCCCATTTTTAAGCAATTGCTGGCAGAAGCCAGGATGGATTAGAGGAGATTATACAAAAGAAAGGGGGCCTGTGAGGGAGTCCCCACACCAGCCACAGTGAGCAAGGTAAGCTGAGTGGGAGAGGGAAGAGAAAGGTTCAGAAGCAGGGTTTTGTACTAATCCTTCATTTTCCACCCCATCAAAATGATCTTACTTAGGTTTGATTTTTCCATATTTGGAATTTTTAAATGGTGTTCAATGAGATTACACGTTTCTAAAATGTGTTCTTTTAATGTAGGACTTCACACTTCGTCTTCTGGGTGAGGACCTGCAAAATCATGTGGATGACCTGAAGAGCTATTCGAGTCGTCGGGTTTAAAGGCAAACAGGATCAGGGCAAAAGGCTACACTATATGTTTTGCATGATTTGTACCATTCATCCTGCCCAGCAGTTTAAATGCCTCACAAGCAGCAAAAGCAAAACACACAAGCAAACTGCATCAAACTACAAAGCTTCTGCACAGCAAAGCAAACAGTCAACAAAATGAAAAACAAAGGCAGCCCACCGAATGGGAGAGAATGTTCGCAAGCCAAATATCTGAAAGAGGTTACTATCCAAAATAATATAAAGAACTCATACAATTTAATAGCAAAAAAAAAAAAAAAAAAAAGAATTTAAAAAGGGCAAAGGACTTAAAGAGACATTTTCCCAAAGAAGACATACAAATAGTCTACACATGAAAAGGTGCTCTACATCCATAATCGTCAGAAAAATGCAAATCAAAACCACCATGAGATGTCACCTCACACCTGTCAGGATGGCTATCATCAGAAAGACAAGACATAACACATGTCAGAGAGGATATAGAGAGAAAAGGGAGCCCCCTGTGCACTGCTGGTGGGAACACAAACTGGTACAGCCACCATGGAAAACAGTCTGGAGATTCCTCACTAAATTAAAAAAGAAAAAATGGAATTACCATATGATCTAGGAATTCCACTGCTGGGTATATATCTGAAGGAGAACGCTTTGCTGCAGCATTATTCACAAGAGCTAAGCCATGGAAACAGCCCAAGCGTCTGTCCACAGATGAGTGGATAAAGAAGATGGGGTGTACGTCCCGTGGGACGTCATTCAGCCATTTGAGACAACACGACCTGAACCTCGAGGGCATTAGTCTAAGTGAAACAAGTCAGTGGAAGACACATGCTGCATCATCTGGCTCTTATGTGGAATCTAAAAAAGACGAACTCAGAGACACAGAGATTCGAAGGATGGTTGCCAGAGGCTGAGGCATGGAAAAAATGGGGAGATATTTCTCAAAGGGGGCAAACATTCCATTATAAGACGAATAAGTTCTAGGGATGTAATAAATAAAGTACAGTATGGTGACTATAGTTAACAACACCATATTGTATACCTGAAATTTGCCAAAAGAGTAGGTAGGTCTTAAATGTTCTCACCCTCCCACACAGACCCCCCGCCCCCGCCACACACAATATATACGTGCATCAAATCATTACATAATATATCTTAAATTGATACCATTTTGGGGGCACCTGGGTGGCTCAGTCGGTTAAGTGTCTGCTCAGGTCATGATCCCAGGGTCCTGGGATCGAGCCCCGCATCAGGCTCCCTACTCAGTGGGAAGCCTGCTTCTCCCTCTCCCTCTGCCTGCCTGTCTGCCTACTTGTGCTCTCTCTCTCCCTCTGTCAAATAAAAAAATAAAATCTTAAAAAAAAAAAATTGATACCATTTTGTGTGTAGGTTGCACTTCCATAGAGCTGGGGGAAGAAAAGAAAATCCATAAATGACTCAGGACAAGTACTAAACAGGCAGGTAGTAAGCTTCATTTTTGCCTAGTAGATTATGCCCCTGAGAAAGGTCTAAAATTTGCCCAAGGCCACCCACCTGATTAGAGGCGGAGTTGGGCCACCCTGTTTGCAGTATCTCAAGAGTTTTTCAAGATAAAGAAGATCACATTAGTAGGAATTTGGGCATTTGCCTTGTGGGGAGGAGTAGCTTGATTTCTTCAGGAAAAGGTGGGAGTGGTGATTAACTTCCTGCTCTAAGGACATTATGCAGAACATCTCCAAACCCTAGAAACCTGTTACACACGCACACACACACTTACCCTTCGTTTTGGCAAGGCTGAAAAATCTTAGATAAGCAGAGAGATAAGGGAGGTGGAGTTTATTCCCCACCACAAGGAGGGTCCAAACTTTCCTAGACTTTCAGAACACTTTCCCTAAATCACTTATGGGCATCGTCTTCAAGGTCTTCCATTCCTGAATTCCCCTTCTGAGAAAAATGAATGGAATTGCTTGCAGAATACAGGGAATGGGGCCCATGAATCCTTTGATACTGGGTTTTAACCTCAGGAGAAAGCCGAAACGAGATCCTAGCAGCAGACCACACCAAGAAAAAAATGGGTCAATAAAGATAAGGAAGAGAGTTTGATCAAAACATAAAAAGAACAGCAATAAAGTCCATATAAGACCAGGATTTATCTTGGGCTTCTACAAGCGAAGGCCGTTAACACTACTTCTTGCTTTTTTCTACTCAATATATTTTCCAAGCACACTGAACTCAGCCTGATGAAGGAGTTAAACTTTTCTGCTTTGAATCTTTGGTATGCTCTTGATAACCTTTCCCAGCAGGTTAGATAATGCATTTAGTGCCCGACATTTCTGGTTTGTAACCCTGGTCTTGCTGAGGCAGTCTGTCTTCTTTTTCTCTTCCTTAACAAAGGAGCCTAGCAATATACCGGGCATTTATTTACCTATAATTAGCTGTTAGTGGATTAAGATAATATTTTCATCCCACCAAGGCCAGGAATAATGACATCACCCTGGACTTGCAAGCAATTCTTCAAAGTTTACACATTTTATCTAATGCTTTTTCTTTTTTCTAATCAGCGCCGCTGTAGAGAGGTAAGGACAGGTCTAATCAAGATGAGAAAACGCAAATAAAGATAAGTCAAATAACTTGCCAGTCAATAGGTACAGTAATGTGTTCTCTTCAATTGCATACTGAGGCTCCGACTGCCGGCCAGCCAGCCATGAAATTCAGAACAATTAATCATTAAGTGTGTGCATGGGGGAGGCGCTGGGGGGGGGGCAAGAGGTAGCAATATCAAACCTTGCCAACTGTATGAATGAAACAGGTGACCGAATTTTTTAATGTTTACAGGGTGATAAATCGTGAGATTTCATTGTTTTTTATATTACCTTTCATAAAGATTGGAGACTGCACAAACATGGAATCCACCCCAGGATTGGGTCCTGGGCAGGTCTCTTGTGAGGCACACAGTGTGTTTCTCTTTGGGGTGCTCTTGCTAGTTAAGTACGAGAGAGAATTCAGTAAGCAGGTAGGATACCTTAACCATCTGCTAATTCACTATGATTTTATAGAAATGAATCAAAAAATTTTAGGGTTTTCTTGGCTATTTAGAGCAAATAAGTGGATACTGAGCATATTTTCTTTTGTCCTTCTTCACTGCTGTAAATTGACTTAACCCTTCGCTAAAGGGAGATAACATAAGATTTTAAAACATAAACCAATGCAGATTAAGGACCAAATGCGGAACGAAGGCAATCCTTGCCTTCCTTTGCCACCAATCCCCCCCCCCACATCCCTGGCTTCTCCAAGATAGCAGTAACGATCACCGAAGTATTATCTGTCAAAAAAAAAAAAAAAAGTTGCAGTTAGCACAGTATGTTCTGCTATTAATTAATCCATTACTCAAATCAAACTTTACAGAACTACTATTTATAGTACTAAATCGGAATACTTTGCTGTAATTTTTTTCCCAAGGGTGACACGCAAATAATAAATTTTTCTCCTGTGCCCAACATTCCCCAAAACGTGTGCTCCCCTCTCAGAGCCCTCCTGAGATGCACGGACCAGCACAGGTAGCTTGCTGGGGATGAAACTTACTTTCATTCTAAAGGAGGCATTACTCTCCGCTTCCCTGTCCCAACTGGGGACTCTGTTATCCTCGTTATCTTTTAAACACACAGCCTCCCTTTTTTCCTCCTTATCCTGGCTGTCACCAAACCCTTTTACTTCTTGTCCCCACAGTCTCTTAAGCCCTATCTCTCCTTTGGTCTCTTTCGCCAAAGCCCACACCCTGATTAGGTCTTCTTTTAGTGCTTTCTTTTGCTGGTTTGAAATGTCTTCATCCCCCTTTCCCTGTGTGCTCGTCCCTGCTAGAACCATCTCTGGTTTCTGGGATTTCCATTAAGCATTACAAATTTTTTCCCTTCCAAATGAAGTTAAAAATATCTGTCCGACAAGCGCCCTGCTGCTTCCAGGAGGTAGGAATAGAAATAATACGTTTGGCTTACCATGTGTTTATCTTCTTATTAACTTCCCAGGAAGGCTGTCATATATTTTAAAAATGAATGTTAGTATCTAAAACTACATGGCATTTATAGTACGTGTATTTATTGATTGCCTACTGTATACCAGTTGCTTTATATAAGTAATGATGTGTAGCTCTAACAACTGGTCGGATAATAAGCACTCCCCCCCTTTTTCCAAAGGGACCGAATACAGATAATTGAGGTCACGTGCACTTTGCTCCGCATCGCACCGCCTCAAATTAACAGCCACTCAGCTTTTATCTCAACACTGCTTACTTCTTTCTCCTGTTAGTAGTGGAATAAACTCCTCTGTAGCCGCTCCAATCTCTCCCCAAGATGTCCTAGGGAACTGAGGGGACCTGCAATAGGGTTCCAAGCCTGGTGATCTCTTAGACCCCCTGCAGCAAAGCTCCAGGCTTGAACTCCCGGGGAAACGAGCATTGTCTTACTGCTCAGTGAGACATAAAAGGTGGCGTTTTGTCTATTTGCCGTTAGTACAGATTAATCGTTCCCTTAAATTTAGAGGCAGGGGGTGGGACTTAAGATAAGGAAGTCTTTGAAAGAAAGCAGAGAAGAATTTGGACGTATCTGAAAACACTGGTTAAGAGAGCGTCCAGGACGAGGAGGGAATTGACTGGGGCTCCCATACGTGGCAGGTCAACCCCATCAAAGTCGTCACTGCTAATGGGTTAGAAAGAGCTGCAAGGTCTCCTCACTTCAAAAGATCTCTCATCTAAAATATATCCCTTTTCATTCCCATTTATTAATTTGATCATTTATTGGGCCCAGTAACATTCACTTTCCATTTAATCTTTACAGTAAGTGTGTGAATTTGGTGCTGTTTCCCTTTTTTAATATGGGTAATAAGTAAGTCATACAGAAGTAAAGTGATTTGCCTAAAATTAGTTAGTGGTGGTAAAAGTTAGTTAGTAAGTGGTAAAAGAGGGAGAATTTGAATCCAAATCACTCTGACCTCAAAAGTTAGGGTTCTTGGGGCACCTGGCTGGCTCAGTTGGTGGAGCTGGGACTCTTGATCTTGGGATTGTGGGTTTGAGCCCCACTGTTGGGTGAGAGAGTACTTAAAAATAAAATCTTTAAAAAAAAAAAATAAATTAGTCTTCCTAACCATTGCCCTAAGCTGCCTTTCCTAAAGGTTGCTATATATCTACTTTGTGCCATTGAAGCTAAGACATGAATTAGAGGTTATCCTTGACCTCAAAAAAATCTATAGCCCAAGAAAGGAGGTTGATGAGAGAAATAAAGTTATGTTATGTGGTGGAGAGTTATTGTAGAGAAATGAGCCCACTCTATCTGGTGATGGGAAACATTTTATTTTCCTGTACTTTGCTCCCAGCCCCACTCCCTAAAAGCTTGGGCCAAAGCTTTCTTCTCAAGAAGAATATCTAGAAATAAGTCACATGGAAACCTAAGCAGGAGGTGAGAGCAGAGGGAGATGCTGGGAGGGAAATGGAGAGAGGAGATTATGTTACATAGTCCTGTATCTTAAGAAATATGTTAGATGAGGATTGGAAATAAATCATAGTATAGTAAGCTTAAAAGAGCGGGATGTGTGTTCTGAATAATGTGTTCTGAGCTATTCTCTTGCCAGAAAAAACAAGCAAGTAAAACCTCTCCCTTGGGGCACCCAGCTAGCTCCGTTGGTGGAGAGTGCAACTCTTATTCGTGGGGTTGTGTGTTTGAGCTCCACAATGGGTGTAGAGATTACTTAAAAACAAAATCTTAAAAACAAAAACCCTCTCCCTAAGCCATGTATGTGGGTTTCTGTGTCTGTGAGGAAGGAGAGAGAATGCACCACGGGCTAGAAATGGTGCACAGGGGCTGGAAATGGAAGAAGTGGGGTACTGGAGATTAGTGCTGTGTGTACATCTCTACATTGTGTCATCCCACTCACTGCATTAGGCATGGGGTCCTTTGCCATCTAAAAGATATCAAAATGGGAATTATTTTTAAAAGTCAAGTAAACCCTACTACATCAGGTTGTAAGAACATGGTTTAGGAATCAAAGATAAAGCCACAAGAAATGACAAATATGAATGTTTATTTAGAGGTACATTTTTTTTTTTTTTTAAGATTTTACTTATTGGTTTGAGAGAGAGAGAGCATAAGCAGGGGAAGGGGCAGAGGGAGAAGCAGAGTCCCCACTGAGTAAGGAGCCCCATATGGGGCTCGATCCCAGGACCCTGAGATCATGACCTGAGCTGAAGACAGACGCTTCACCCTCTGAGCCACCTATGTGGCCCAAGGCATGATTTGAAATATAATTAAATTTGTTTTGGAAAATTCAGGAAATGTTTACCATCATATGCCCCCTTCTCTCTCTCTTTCTCTTTCTTCTTCTCCCTTTTCTCCTCCTTCTTTAATTCCCCAGAAAGGAAAAGAGTAACAAGGAAGAGAGAAGAAATCATATTTATTGGGTATACCTGGCCAGGTGTCAGGATCCGTGTTCAGAACTTCATGAAATGATCTTGTGTATTCGATACAACCCACACCCCTAACAGGTAGGAATTCCTGTTTCCATCTTACAGGTAAGAAAACAGAGGCATGTGGCCTGGATCTTGCCCAGAGTCACGCAATTAGTGTCAGTCAGCAGTCAGTTCTAGGCCTTTGGAACAGCAAAGTTCATGTTTTTTTCTTTGCCCCAGAATAGCTGGAGTTTTACCATAGGCATTCGTTAAATTAAAACATTGAAATTAGAAAGTTTTGGGGAAAAGATGTAAACATGTATTTTTCCTGAAGAAGGTATGTACCCACAATCCCTATTCCTTCCCCTCAGAGGGGGAACCACACAGGCTGAAACTGGTGTTCATGTTGCCAGTTGAACTGGGACTTTTATTTTTATGCCTGAAAAACGGTGTACAGAGTACAGAAAAAAACAGATGGGAGAGGGAGAAATAGCTCTAATTGGATTCCTGATCTGGGTCAGGAATTTGGGTTTTGGTTTTATCTCAGCAAATCACATGACCCCAATATTATTAATTAAAGAATATACCTCAGGTCTGATTTAAGTAAGTCTTTTTATTTATATATTTTTTAAAGATTTTATTTATTTATTTGACAGAGAGAGAGAGACCGTGAGAGAGGGAACACAAGCAGGGGGAGTGGGAGAGGGAGGAGCAGGCTTCCTGCTGAGCAGGGAGCCCGACGTGGGGCTCGATCCCAGGACCCTGGGATCTTGACCTGAGACCAAGGCAGACGCTTAAGGACTGAGCCACCCAGGCGCCCCAAATTTAATTAAGTCTTTTTAATTAAGTAAGCTCTACGCCCAACGTGGGGCTTGAACTCTGGCCCCAGAAAAAAGAGTCATATGCTCTACGACTGAGCCAGCCAGTCACCCCTAATTCAGTTGTTTGGTCTAGAAGAGAACTGTACTAACAGCTGATCTTTATTAAGCATTTCCTAGGAGCCCAGCATTTCGATCATTTGCGATTTTTACAATTCAACAGGATGGGTATTTTCACCCCCCTATTTACCAAAAAGTAAGACAGGGGCTCTGAGAATGAATGAACTTTCCAAAAGTGATAAATCCAAGACTCCAACACAGCACGCATGACTTCAGAACCTGGCCTCCAGGATCGTGGGTAGGGGCGTGGGGGGGGGCGGTGGTGGAGGGGGTTGGATAAAGAGTCAGAGCATTTGAGGTCTTCAGAAGTGACCAGAGCAACACATTGGTTTCTCTACTGCAGAGGAGAGTCTGTGCTTTTCCAGGAAGGATGACAAAATCTTCCTTCCAAATAGTTCTATGAACAGAACTCTTCCATAGAAGGAAATACTTTTGCCCTGATGATGAGAAAAAGGTAAAAGTAACTCAATAAAGATTGCAAAGATACTTAAGACTTTTGTTAGTATCTTTTTCTTGCTACATAATAGTAGGTCAATATAAAATAATTACAAATCATTTTTAGCTACAAAAGTAATCCACATTTGTTGAAAATAAATTAGATAAAAACATGATAGAGGAAGCCCATCCACATCTCCCTACTGTAACATCTTCTATCTTCCAGAGAGGAATCATTTGGTGTATATCATACTCAAGACAATTGTATTTGGAAGGGAGAATAGGTATTGTAAGGAAAATAGGAAGCAGGCTAGATACAAATGATGGGGTTATTATTAAGCTAGCAGTTCTTTCATGGAGCAAGGGGTGCTTATAAAACATCAGTAACATTGAACACATATAGTTTGTTCTGCTTCTTCCTGGTCCAAGCATTGGATTATTCCGAATTATCTTTTTTTTTTTTAAGATTTTATTTATTTATTTGACAGAGAGAGACACAGTGAGAGAGGGAACACAAGCAGGGGGAGTGGGAGAGGGAGAAGCAGGCTTTCCGCTGAGCAGAGAGCCTGATGCCGGGCTCGATCCCAGGACCCTGGGATCATGACCTGAGCCGAAGGCAGACGCTTAACGACTGAGCCACCCAGGCGCCCCTATTCCGAATTATCTTAAAATTGTAGAGACATCTTTGGTCACTCTCCTTCTCATCCAATTGTTTGTGATGTCTTCCCAGTTCTACCTCATGGGACAATCTCCTCTCCTATCTCTCTCCTTTGTTCTCACTGCCCCTCTCCTGGTTCAGGTCTCTTGGACAGTTGTGAGCGCTTTCGTACAGATCTCCATAGCCTCAGCTTTCCCCATGACCGCTGATGCTGCATATTCACTGAGAGAGCATTTCCCAGAGCATAGCTCCACCTCTGAGCTCTACCTCAAATGTTAATCTACATTCTGTTTCTACAGATTTGCCTTTTATGGACATTTCATATACACGGAATCATACAATATGTGGTCATTTCTGTCTGTCGTTTTTCAGGTAGCATAATTTTTTCAAGATTTAGTCTTGTGGTAGAATTTATCAATAGTTAAAAGTCTTCCATTGCATAGATATATCACATTTTGTTTATCTATCCAGAAGTAGATAGGCATTTGCATTGTTTTCAGCTCTTATGAACAATGCTGCTGTGAAAACACATTTACAAGTTTTTGTGTAGGCATATGTTTTCATTTCTCTTGGATATATAGTTAGAAGCGGAATTGCTGGATCACATGGTAACTCTATGTTTAACCATTTGAGGAACTGCCAGACTGTCTCCCAGAGTGGCTGCAGCAATTAGCATTCCCTACAGCAATGTATAAGGATTCTAGTTTCTCTTCATCATTACCAATGCTTGTGACCATCTTTTGATGATAGCCATTCTAGTGGGTGTGAAGTCGTGTCTCACTGCGGTTTTAATTTCCTTTTCTGTAATGGCTAATGAGGTTGAGCATCTTTTCTTCTGATTGTCAGCCATTTGTATATCTTCTTCGGTGACCTGTCTACTCAAAACCCCTGCCTTTTAAAAAAAAATTTGAGTTAACTTCTTATTAATAAATTGTAAAAGCACATGATTTATTCTGGTTACAAGTCCTTTATTGGGTGGATGATTTGCAAATCTTTTCTCCCAATCTGTGTCTTTTCTTTACATTTCCCTACTGGTGTTTTTTAACTTTAAGTGACAAAGTTTTAATTCTGATTAAGTTCCACTTGTTGACATTTTTCATTTAGGTACCATACATTCTGTACCCTACCTGAGAACACTTTGCCTGATGAAAGGTTATGAAAAATTTCTCTTGTTTTCTTCTAGAAGCTTTATAGTTTTAGCCCTTAAATAAAGGTCTGTGATCCATTTTGTGCTAGCTTTTGTGAGGTCAAGGTTTGAATTCATCTTTTTGCATGTGCATATCCAATTGTCCTGAGTATTGTTTGTTGAAAAGACTGTCCTTTCCTCATTTGTTGAAAATTATTGTACTCTTGTAGTAAGCTTTTGATGGTTCCATCTGCCTACTTGACTACATCAGCCCACACTCTCCAGCCCACCATTACAGCTCTCCCATCCTCACCTCAGGGGTTCCTCACTACTTACCCACACCTATTGTCATCTGTCCCTATCTACTTTCCATTATTCTATGTGCCCATTAGCCTAAATTACTTCATTTTTAGCATGTGTTGTACTGTCCCGTTCAAGCTGGTTACTTTGTCTACAGTATTACTCTCCCAAGGTATTCCTATATCCTGCCCACTCATTCAAAATCCAGCTTCAGGGGCTCCTGGCTAGTTCCGTCCAAACAGCATGTGACTCTTGATCTCAGAGTCATGAGCCCCATGTTGGGTGTAGAGATTCCTTACAAATAAATAAGTAAATAAACTTCAAAATCCAGCTTCAGTGCACCTCCTCCTAGAAACCTTCTCTAGGGCTTCCTTGTATGCCCACGGGCTCTCATTCTGTCCCTCCAGTGGGATATGTGCTACTTTCTACTTTGCATTATAATGGTTTCCGAATATGCTTTATCCCCATTAATTATGGGGTTAAAAGTCCTTTGAGGAGAGGGTTTGATTTACTTTTAATTGATTCTCAATCACCATTTTTTGAATGAATGAGTGATTGAATAATATCACATATAAATGCCCTTAATAGGCTTATTGGTGAGCAGTTTGCTGATTGCCAAACAGACTGCACTATCTGGATCCAAATCCCAGGGACTTTGCTAATTCTTCAGGAGGACGGTTCAACCACCTTTTATCAAGAGAGAGAGTTACTGAGTCTGATTAAAATGTGTTTCCTTTTATCAGAAGGGTAAGACTCTTATCTGCTGTTTTCCAAGGGTTTGGTGACTGTTTTTGAACATAAAGATCAAAGACTTTTGCCCCCCCCCCCTCCAATTGTAAGATATTCCAGAAAACTAAATGTGAGGAATATTGTATTCTAATGTGAATTATTTGAATGTGAATCCTGAACAGTATTCACAGTTACTCATTTGACATTTTGAAACAGGGCCAAGACAAATGTCTTAGATTTACAGATAGTTGTGAATGTTTCCACCCTCCAGTCAATATATTTTTCTTTTCATAGCAACATTTGGAAGGTAGGCACTCTGACTCACACCTTTTCATTAGAATCTTGTTTAAAAATCTATTTTTTTCCCCCTAGAAACCCTCTAACAAACTTTCCAAAGATCTGACTCTTGAAAACACTGGATGCATAAGCAATGCATGACAAGGAAACCCATTACTTTCTTACTTAAGGAATGTGTCAGCGCAGGAGGGTCTTTTCAAAACTGAGGTGGAAATTCAGGATAAAACCAGGAGATTTAAAGTAGGGTGATCTGGAGAATGACAAAAAGATCAGAGTGGGGTGGGGAGGATTATGGAAGAAAGAAGAAAAGATGAGATGAGGTGAAGAGGAGGGTAAAGTCTTTCCACAGATTTAAATAAGCTTTAGGCAATTATCTGAACTTTCAAGGGAATTATCTGGACGGCACATCTAAATGTGTGGAGGTTCCTTCATTGTAGCCAGTATCTGGTTAAGGTTTGCACGGTAAACTTGCTTTCTTGTGCCATGAGTGGTTTACAAGTCAAAAAGATTCAGTGAAATCTTCAAAGTAAATCTGTGTTCACCAAAGCAATTTGCAGGCCTGTTTACAACTTTCCCATCTGTCTCCTAGACCTGCTCCACGGATGCAGACGTTGGACATCACAGCTGCTGTCTGAACATGGAGCTCATCTTGTCAAAAACAACAAGAGTGCACTCTGGCCCACAGCTTTAGTCAAGACCTTAGCAAGGATTTCAGAAACTTCCCCGCAAGATAAAAAAGTTCACTAAGCAACGCGTAGACGCATCAGACTCTGACAGTAGAATAATTAAAATGATCCTGCAAAGATGATTCTTGGTGGCCAGAAACATCATCAGAAGCATCATTTACTTTTACATATTTTAATGTGGCTCAGCATCTTCAACACCCCCGGGCAGAAATAAAATCGAAGCCCTCCAATAATCAGATTGTACATTGAAGCAGTTCATGAGAAAGGGGAATTTGCCAAAGAGCATGGAAACTAGAAGAGGCAAATTCATAGGAGTAAGTGCTCTCCCGAACGCTCGCTTTATGAATGTTTGAGTTTGGGTGATATTCGATGTAGTAGAATGGAGCATAAGGAGATTTAGATATCATTTATTTTTCTCATTCCATTCCACGGTCAGATATTTCTAGAATCCATGGAGGGGGAGGGGGAAGGAATTCCCTGGGAGGAAACTACTTTGTAGTTACCTGATGAAACAATGACAATCACACAACTTTCATTGAGCTACTGGGGGTAAAGTGGATTGCTGGTCTTTTATCTTTTCCCTCTGAAATTGGTCCCCTAGCAGTGACTTTGTTAAATCTGACACATTTTGAATTTGCTTTTTTAAATTGCAAATTTAGCAGCTAGTGGTTTTATCTTTTTGGGCACCTACATTTCCACATTTCCAAGGGACTATTTCAAATGAGTGTATTGTTTAATACTTAAAAAAAAAAAAAAGTGGTATTCAGTTTTTGTTTTTTTTTTTTTAACAGTTTCAATTGGACATCTTCCCCCAAACTACAGAATATGTCCTTATGAAACTGACAGAAATATGAGAGAAATACATGGGCTATTTGTGATATATGGAGATGTATTTTGAAAAGGGAAGTTTATCCAAAACATTTAAAATAAGCAATAACCTGGGCCCAGATACCATTACTTTTCTCTTCTCCTTATTATTTTTATTAAGTGATTTGGCTGCAATATAAACACTAGTACACACAACACTCACATTTATCGTCTAAAGGGCCGCTCAGATCCTCCTGATGCAGATTGTTTCCTGGGAGGTTTGACTGGACAATTGTTCGAATTGTCCTTCTTTACATGTTTAGTTGTTTTATTTTAGAAGATAAATTGTCAGATCCCATCATCTTTAGCAATCGGTTGTTTTTGCAGAAGCTAATTTAACTTTCATGTATTGGTTGCATTTCCTTTCTCAATTACTAATTACCGAAGATTAATGTTTTCAAACAAGGCGTTTCTCCATGTAATCCATCTCCCCTTCCTGCTTCGATCCAGCAGGAAGCCTGCTGAAAGAGGTCATAATCCTTTTGTTTGCAACATTATCGTCTAGGACACTGGGAATGTTTAGTGTGCAATGATGGCAGTAAGAATCTTTGTGAGCAAGTGGAAAGTGGAGATCACGAAAAAAAAAATTAAAGTAGGTTTTCTTCCGTGGGTGAATGAACTGGGCTGGATTCTTTTCTCAGGGTACAAAGGACCTGTCTTTCCAATGGAATGGAAAGCCTTGTCGCTCACTGAAAAGCAAGGTGCAACACTACGCAATATCCTGCAAACTCTAACAAAGCAGGAGTTTCTCTATTACCCACTTCCTGTCTCTAAATCACACGACCTGTATTAATTATAACTGAGAGAGCAGTGCTCTGGAGCTTGATCATCGTGGAAATTTTACCTGTCTTGAAGACACGCAGGTATTGATCAATTATTCTCTATTTATTTATGTCCACGCTGCTATCACTTTTGACCATATGCATTTTTATTACTCTTATGATTTTTTGATAACTTTTATAATTTTATGACAATTAGCAGGTTTCATTTAACATTCACTGTAGTGATTCACTTCCAGTTGTCTGCAAATTGTTATTTACTATTATTTTTTTTTTCTCTAGGGGAATCTTCCAATGAGAAATTCTATTTCTTTTCTTTTGTGCGGTAGTGCCTGGCAATGTCTGGTTCATGGCTTGATTCAAGGTGTCATAACTATTTATCATCAGGCTTCAGGCTTGGGTGTTATCCCAGCAAGTAATTTTCAGAAAGTTGCCTGCAAATTATTTATCTAAAGCCCAGAATCAACACTTTGGTATTGGTAACATGTAAATCTAATATGTTCAAATTTTGAGAAGACACCATAAGTACACTAGTTGAATGGAACATATTTTATGTTTTTTCCCCAAATAATCTAAAATGTTTTTCAAAACAAAGATGGCCCAGAGTTTGTTAATCATTATGAATTTTGGAATGATGAATTGCATAAAGTATTTAAGGTAAATAATATGGTTTGCTCTATTCCTTAGGACTATTTTGTTGGTTCTTATGAAGAAATAAAGAAAACTTTTAATATATTCATGTTTATATACTAAAAGCTCATATATTTTTCTTTTTTGAGATACAATGGACATGAAACTGTTTTCAGAAGTACAACATAGTGATTTCATTCACATATATTTTATGAAATATTCACCATGTCTAGTTAACATCCACCACCACCACAGTTATGAAATTTTTTTCTTGTGAAGAGAACTTCTAAGATTTACTCTAAGCAACTTTCAAACGTACAATACATTATCATGTATTTTTTCATTCAAATAATTAAAATGTTGGAACAGCACAATACAAAGATAATTTTTGACTCAGAACACATGTAAGCATTTATTTTTATTTGCAACCATGGAGAGCTTTACAAAAATTATTAAAGCAAATAGAAATGCCCATTTTCAGAAAAAGGCTTTTGAAGGCCCCTACTACACTCTCATGAACCTAAAAGGCATTTGCTTGCTTCTCTGTCTTGTGACCTGTCAAAAGGAAATCAATCTCCATTCTTAAGAAATTTGTTTCTAATTTAGAACTTAAAAATTGTTTGCTCTGAGGCACTTATATGAGTTTAATCCCTGGTCCCACCAGATTTGTTGTCTTTTTTAGAGGATCAAATTACAGAGTTATATGGAGGGTGCCTGGGTGGCTCAGTCAGTTAAGTGTTCGACTCTTGGTTTCGGCTCAGGTAATGATCTCAGGCCCATGAGTTCAAGCCCCACCTTGGGCTCTGCACTGGGCATGGCAACTATTTAGGATTCTGTCTCCTTCTCCCTCTGCCCCTCCCACCTCTGCTCACACTCTCTCTCTCCAAAAAAAACAAAAACAAAAAAATAGTTACATAGAAATGTTGTGAATGTATGGAAAGATCCACAGATTTATGATGTGACTACCATTATTTATTTAAGGTTGAAGAAAAAATAAGGAACACTTGCCATTAAAGTAAACAAAGAGGGTGCACTTCACTGGCTCAGTCGGCAGAGCAAGCAACTCTTGACCTCAGGGCTGTGAATTCGAGCCCCAGGCTGGGTGTAGAGATTATTAAAGACAATAAGAAATTGTAACTCACTGGAAAATAATGGAAATTTCTGGATGTATACTGATAATAAATAGATAGCTAGCTAGATAAATAGAAAAATGGGGAGAAGAAAAGCTTTTCCTTTTTTGTAAAACATTAACCAATTTGTTGAAGGTGTAGTGGTGAAAAATTGCCATTTTCCTAATCTTTACAGTGAAAATTCTCTTAGGTATGAATCATCAATGGATATTAAATCTACAGAGAAAAGATGGATGAGAAGCAGAACATATACATGGTCATAACATTTCTCTCCACAGACTACTTATTAGTTGCAAAGGGGAAATTGTGGAGAAACAGAATAACACTGTGACCAGGTGGTCAAAATAAACACCATCATCCAGGGGCCGAAGGCTCAAGTATGCCTCCAAGTCTGGTATCTGGGAAGTTGTCGCCTATGTATTCCTGCAGGGACACATAAACTGAATCTTACCATGAGAAATCACCAGACAAACGCAAGGGAAGGAGCTATAAAATGACTGGTCTGTGTTCTTCAAAAATGCCAAATGTCCTTGAAAGTAAAAATAGAAAAAAGAAAAGAAGAAATAAAGCTGAGGAACCCCTCCTGATTAAAGGAAACAAAAGGACGGCACAAGTAAATGTCACACATAACCCTCAGCTGGAGGGCAGGGAGAGGCTCCTATATGTCATAGTCCCCCTCGGTCTGCAGTTTGGCTTCCCACCTGTCAGGTGCTCTGGTCAGCCACGGTCCGGAAGCAGAAGACCCTCCTCTGACCACTGGTCCAAAGGTTGTTAGTAGCCTCTGCTAGGTCAGCGCGCCTGCGCCATTCACCTCGCCTCGGCTCAGCATGCAGACATCTTATCATCTCCTGCCATCACAAGGAGGGTGAGTATAGAGCAATAAGGTATTTTGACAGAGAGAGACAACATTCACATACCTTCATTACAGCTTGTTATAATTGTTCTGGTTTATTACTGTTGTTGTTAATCTCTTACTGTGCCTGATTTATAAATCAAACTTTATCCTAGAAGTGTATGTATAGGAGAAAATAGTATATATGGGATTTGGTTCCACCCTCAGTTTCTGGCATCCCCTGGGGTCTTGGAACCTATCCCTTGCCAGATAACAGAGGGCTAGTGTACATTATTGGAACAACTGACAAAATTGGAAAATGTATGAAAGATTAGATTTTAAAAATTATTGGATTAATGCTAAATTTTGGAGTTACAAAACCCTGGTTACAAAAGAGAGGATCATATTCTTAGAGAATACAACACCTGAAGTCTTACGAAGTGAAAAAGCATGATATATACAACGTATATCATATGAATCAGGAAAAAAGTCACATTATATACATGCATTATATATCTCTATATACTACTGAGAGATATAGCTATTTCTATATTATTTAAATAGATATATAAGTATATATGTAACATACATATAATAACGTGTATAAGATATAAATTAGAATATATAATATAGAATATATGTATTATACATTATATGCCATGTATATATAATATGTATGTATGGAAAGAAAGACTACATATGGCAAAAATGTTAACAATGTTAAAAATTTGGGGGTGCTGGGGTGGCTCAATTGGTCAAAGTGTCCAACTCTTGGTTTCCGCTCAGGTCATGATCTCGAGGTCATGGTCTCAGGGTTGTGAGGTCGAGCCCCCAGTCCAGCTCATCTGTGCTCAGTGGGGAGTCTGCTTGGGATTCTCTCCCTCTGCCCCTCCTCCTACTCACACACTCTCTTTTTTTCTCTCTCTCTAAAGTGAGTAAATAAATCTTTTAAAAAAATTTTAAAGATTTGTGAATCTGAGTAAGGTGCATTTGGGAATTCTCTATATTCTTGAAACTTTTCCATGAGTCTGAAATTCTTTCAAAATAATTGTTTTTAAAATGTGACACAGTTTTGACAATTTTAATACGTAATATATAAAAAATACATATGCACGCATGTATATATATATTTTTTCCATGGAATATTTCTGTTTGAATAATGGTCTGGAGAAGTATCTCTCTTTTCATTGATAAGGTATTTGTTATCTATCTTTCTGGCTTACAGTAGATGCCTATTAAATATTTATTTGAGTGCATAAATGAATTAGTATTGGGATGGGTCTCCCTTATCTGTTTCTTGTTTAATTTCCCCCCTCCTTATTACGGAAATTTCTATTCACCCTGACAAGTTTTATCTTGCAGACATTTTGCAGTGTTTCAGCCTGAGAGAGCATTTTGAATTAATTTCTCATTCCGTCCCTAAGATCTGTGTCACCCACCTGTTGAAAGGCATTATTTCTCATCTTCATCTAATTTCAGCAGGAAGGGAAATGTTCAATGTTAGAGCCCCACTGGAAAGCTGCTATAAATTTTCCCACAGGGTGGTAGTCACCCACACTCTCTAGGTGCATCTCTTCTAAGGGCTTTGAAATCACTTTAGATTGAGAGTCACCTTGTTTCTTTAGTTTATCCCTGGGAAGGACCGGGTGGGATTGGCCAGAGGTCAGAGGGAGGAGGATGTGGGGGAACCAACCAGTAACAAATCAGGGATGAAGGGAGTCAGGCCTAGGCTTGGCAGAGCAAACTGGAATTCCTGGCGAAACAGATTTCAGATACAACTGGAGGGAACCTCCGCCACTCAGGCCGGCCAGACTCCGTGGCAGTAAAGAGCTGGGGACAGAGGAAGAGACTGTCTTGTACCCGCAGTGGGGTTCTAGTGGAGCCACATATCGCGAGATTCCAGACTCCGCGAAAAGATGCCCGCAGGTGGGTCCGCAGGTGGGTCCGCAGGTGGGCGCAGCTTGGATGTCTAGTCATGCAGGGTTTTCCATATGTCATCTGTGATAAGCATTGTACCGGAGCGTTGGTTTAAAAAGCATTTTTTTTTTTTTTTTTTGGCCCCACTTTCACATCTACTGAATTGCAAACTCTCTTAAGCCTTGAATTCTGTGTTTTTAATAAGTAACCCAAATGACTCTTATCAGGCAAGTAATAAAACTCAGCTGAAAGCAGAGGTGCCAGAATGCTTTTAAAAAGGTTTAAGAGTGCTTTGAGCAAATTAAAAAGAGAAGAGAGTAGGTATTTTTTAAAATCATGTTTCGATTTTGAGTAAAATTTTAAATAGAGAGCAATAGAGTTTCACTATCTCTTTTCTACATTTCCAAAGTTCACAAAGCCCATCTGAAAAATGCTGAACTCGTAAAAAACATCAGGCCCCAAGGTTTGTGGATAAGAGATACTAATAACTATGCTCCCATAACGAGGCTAAGAGGAACAGCCAGTATTTATTGGATTTAACTATGGTGCTGGTCATGGAAGAAAGTGCTGGATATTTATTATCACAGTTAGTCTTCACAACACCCCCAGGGGCCAGTTTTGCAGTATAAACATTCCTCATTTTACAGATAAAGGAAAGTGAAGCTTAGGGAATTTAACCTAAATGCTAAAGTTCATGCTTCTTGTGAAATGACCGAGGAAGGATTGAATCCAAGGCTTAACCATGCCATTATTCAAAAAAAAAAAGTCCAGGATAAAATAGAAAAATCTTCACTCTCCTGTATACCCAGTGATTTAGAGAGCATTAATAAATATGGCTTGCTCTTTGTACTGCCCTTGAGAGGTGGCATGAACCAGAGGGCTCTTTGCCTTGCACTGCTTGTAAATGAGGGAGAACAGGGTGGAGGAGACCCAGAGCCTTCATTACCTGCAGGGCACTGCTCAAGCATCCACGAGCAGCACAGGAGAGGAGAACTAGCTCAGAAAGAGCAGGCCCCGGGTTATGTGGCGCTCCAGAATAGGAAATAATCTCTGAGACTAATGATGTAACTACCTCGGGGCCTGGGGTAGGTTGTTAACTTCACCCAGGGGGAAGAGCATGGTTTTGAGAGCTGGTCATCCTTGAAACATCGAGCATGAATAACTGAACAGTCATCCCTGTAGTTTACCAATAGGACTTCCCATCTGGGAAGTACCTATCCATTCTAAGAAAAACACCTCAGCCACACACGCTCACCTGGGTGAGTACATGGGCATACGTGTGCGCGTGTGCACACACACACACACACACACACATACATATGCATGGCAAGGGTCACAGTAAAAAAGAATCCTTTTTCTGACAAGGAACAACGATTACCCTCATCCTGCCCTTCGGATCTAAATCAGTGGTCTTCAAAGTAGAGTGTGGGAAGAAAATACTAGAACTTTTGTTTCTATTTCTTTTCTCATCGTTTTCAATTTTAATGTTGCATACAGTATATAATACATCAACACAGTAGTACATTACTATTCATAAATACATATACACATATTATAAAGAGTCAGAAATGAATACTGGAGTCCACTGAGCTAAAGAAATGAATGTAGGTTAAAGGATTGGGATAAAAAGACAATGTCTGACATTCAGTCTCCAGGGTTTTGAGACCCGAGGTTCACACAATGGCTACTGCTTTAGGGTATGTACAACGGACTCTACACAACTCTAGGGGGCACCCTTTCTGTCATGGTCCTTATGGATTGCCACAGTTACTCTGTTTTCCGACAGGTGGCAGTGAAGCTCCTCAAGGAAAGGGCTGCTTGTCTCTGGGTGTGTGGGCAACCTTGGCTCCGTACGTGGCACACCGACGCTGCCCCCTCCGGCATCTGAGCACCTGCCCAGAGATTATGAATATGGGGCCATGAAACCATATACTCTGGTTTCTCGGTCATGCTATGTCTTCAGCATTCTAGAGAAACGATGCTAGACTTTGATTGTTGCATTGTTGAAACAAGGTTAACTTGATTGACACCATTTCCTTAATTTATTGATCTAGTGATAGTAATTAATACTAATAAAAAACCATGGCCTCGCATGACGTTTTTAATGAATCCATGCTTGCTCCTAGTGAGCCCCAGCAAACCATCAATTTAATTAGCTCTTTCAGATTTTTTTTTTTTTTTTCTGAGAATTGTGTAAATCCATTATTGTGCAGTTTCAGGAACATACCGCTTCTTAAAAATGTGACATCCACCCATTACTAGTCTTCTACACTTCTCCAATTTTACCTTATTTCTAAAATCTCCCAGTATCTTCAGTGTGATCCATCTGGGTCCATACAATTAAGCTCACTTTATGGGGCTTTATGCTTTCTTTGCATCTCAGATTTCAATTCCTTCCTCATTTCCACTTTGATGAGTCATCTTCCGAATGGGGATGAAGGAAGAAAATGAAAAGAAAGAAATTATGTCTTTTCTGCCATTATATTACATACACAAATGCAATCTCTGCAAGCAAATGGGAGAATTTTTTGGCTGGTGTTTTAGTTAGACCCTGGGTAAGATATGTTTACTTAGATGCTTCACTGGCATGATCTTTGAGATGCAGAGCCTGACATTTTCAGCTTGTCTGACACATCTTTCAGATCATGGACATCTCTACTATACTTTTTTAAAATGAAAAATAATTGGCATACAATTTTGTATTAGTCTCAGGTATATAACATAGTGATTCCATATTTATATATGTTGCAAAATGGGTCACCACAAGAAGTCTAGTTACCATCTGTCACCATACAAACTTGTTAACAATATTATTGACTATGTTCCCTATGCTGTACATTGCATCCCCAAGTAAGATTGTACCTCTTCATCCCCTTCACCTATTTTGTTCATCCCCCCCACCCCGCTCCCCTCTGGCAACCATTCAGTTTGTCCTTTATATTTATGAGTCTGATTTTGTTTTGTTCTGTTTGTTCATTTGTTTTGTTTTTTAGGTTCTATACATAAGGGAAATCATATGGTATTTGTCTTTGTCTGATGTTATTTTATGTAACATAATACCTCCTTGGTCCATGCATGTTGTCACAGATAATAAGATCTCATTCTTTTTTATGGCTAATATATATATATTTATTTATATTTATATGTACACATCACATCTTCTTTATCCATTCGTCTACTGATGGATGCTTAGGTTCCTTCCATATTAGCTATTGTAAACAATGCTGCAGTGAACATAGGGGTTCATATGTCTTTTCGAATTAGTGTTTTTGTTGTCTTTGGATAAATACCTACAAGTAGAATTGCTGTATCATATGGCAGGTCTATTTTTAATTTCCTGTGGAACCTCTCTACTGTTTTCCACTGTGGCTGTACCAAAGTACATCCCCACCAACACTGCATGAGAGTTCCCTTTTTTTCTGAATTGTGGACCTTTCTAGAGAGTCAATACTGTATCTTCTCTCCACTCTTTAATTTCTCATAAGATGGCCATTATGGTGAAATGCAAAACAGTATGCATCTGGTCAATGTAAAGCTCAATTGATGTGTCATAATCCTATGGAATTTTACTTTGAAGAGAGAAATGTAAACATTTAAATTCCTGACAATGGAGTTTCCATGAAATTGGCAAATATGCTTAGTCACAGTATCCACATTCAGCAAGAAATATTTATTGTGTACCCACGGAGATTTATTTGGAAAGGCAAGGATGTGAAGATTTCATTTTGAGCATGCCCAGAGGAAGAGTCTTTAGTTTGCCCCTTGCATGGTCTGGTTTTTAATTTATGCTCTCATCCAAGGAAATTCCGTGCAGAGAGAGTACCTGTAATCAAAGCCTCGCTCCACCATGTAGCAGCCATGTGAACTTGAGCCTCAGTTTTCCCATCTATAATTTGGGAAACATACGTCTCTCTCAAAAGTAGACGTGAGGCTTGAATCACAGAGCTTCCAGAGGGATCTCCTGTGTTTCCTGATACCCACTGCGTGGAAGGGAGCATCCACTTGCATGTTTCCACGAGTGTGTCGGTCCCTTTCTCCGGGTCAGCTCAGTAGGGTACTTCTGTTCTGTCCCGCTGAGTTGCCCCTTTTTTCTCTGGCTCTAAATAAAATTTCAAGGAGATCCTGTGCTCAGGCTTTCAACTGTCTTCTTTCTCCTGAGACCAAAGGACAGCTTTTGAAGTTAATTTCAGTTTTGTTTTAGAAAAAGCAGATATCACAAGGAAGGATGGAGCACAATCCCTGGATTTCATGTTTCCTGAATCATGAAAATATTCTATGACTGAGCTTGCTGTTTTCTCAGGCGTAGTACCTTGCTTCATTTAGGGGGGAAAAAAATTAGGAAGAATTAATCCAAGCTAAACAGGAACTCCTTAATAAGCCCCCATTAGGGGGTGCCGAGTGGCTCAAAGGACTATTATTAAGCATTTACATAGCACTTTGTATTTACAAAGTAGTTTATAATTACTTTTATAAGTAATTTATAACTCACAAGGACTCTCTGAGCTAAATTGGTATTGTTAGCTGCATTTCAAACGGGGAAACAAAGGTAGTTACCTAAGTCCAGAATTTGCCTAAGGCTTCAAAAACGAACAATCTCAGATCCCTCCCTCTTCCAGAAACAAATACGGTCTCCCATCTCTTTCTCCTGAAGATAAAACAGAGGTAAAATAGAAGAGCAGCACCATTGTGACTCAGAGTCACATTACAGGGTCACTTCTGTGGGCATGTAGTTGTTTCAGGGGACCATTGGATGTTTGAATTCTGCTTTTTGTACCAGATGCTCGAAGCCTTTGTCTGGCTCATTGGCCCGCGTCAGAAACATCTTTCCCAAGAATCTAAGTGAAATAAGGAAGTCTCTTTCCAAAAACAAACCTTTTCATCATGCATCCCAACCCTTACCACTCTGCAATTACTAGAGCGTTCCCTGTAAGCAGTAGTTTAAGGGGTGCGGTAAGAAGCGAGGTACTTCCTGGGGAGGGGCTGGAAGTCCTCAGATTGGTCTAGAAGCAGCATGTCCCCTCCCCCACCTCTCGCAAATTAGTCTTTCTTTCCTGCATTAGAAAGTCTAATGGGCAACGGCACTTTCTCCTCCTTGAAATTCAACTCAATTATCCATGAGGAGATTCTCTCCTGTAAACTAGCCCCATTCCCTTCCTCATGCTCTCCAAACTGGTTCCCAGTACCTAAAATGGCACGTGCCTGGAGCTGGCCAGAATCCAGCACGCAACCTACTTTCAAATGGTTTAGCAAAAAATAAGTAAATGCCTTTCAGAAAATAAACACACATTTACTTAATCTGCACGGCAATGTTCTGTGTGTGTTTGTATTATGTATTTACTGATATATTTATATAAACATATATGGTCTGCTTAAAAAAACTATATTTAGATATTATATTCATAATCTGTTATATATAATATATATATATCTATAGCTAAATATAATGATATGTATTATACACAAGTATATATTTATATACTATGTATCATATACATATTGATTTGCATATAATAAGCATCTTATGTACATATATTTTATATGAATATTGATATAGAGGCATATATACTTATAGATAATATATAAACATATGTACCTATAATATCTATAAGACATGTTTATATATGATCTATAAATATATAATAAGCATTTTTCCTGAACCATATATGGTTTATGTAAATAATTAGTTTTAGATTAAAAAGATAAATTTACTTATTGTTGTCAAAACCCCTCGAGAGCAATTTTCAGGCACCCTGACACTTGAGATGCCTCACCTTTAAACATGGCAGACAGCTCTTAAGAATAAGGGCATTTTTCTCCATAACTGTATTCCAGCGGTGACACCTGAAAAGCATAACAATTCCTAATGTGATCTAATACCCAGTTCATACTAAAATCTCCCCAAATGTGGCAAGAATGTCTCCGACAGCTGTTTATGTTTGTCTTGTTTTGACTCTCCAGTCAGACTGGGTTCAGCCAGTGCATTTGTTTTCAAACATACTTGACCACAGAACCCTCTCCTCCTCCCAAAGGAACTTCTTGGCAGGGTGGGGCGGGGGGGTGCTTGGCAATACACCTGGGGAATCGAGGATGTGGAGCACAGAAGCGTTCCTGAAGAAGACCGATCCAGCACACGACTGGCACAAAGTGTGGACCGAATGCCAAGTGATGGAAGGCACAGGGAGTTGGGAGGGGTGGAGTCAGACCAGCCCAGGAGGCACCACGGGCAAGACATTGCTTATCAGGCAGACGCAGCATCAGGAACTCAAGACAAGTACTACAAGATGAATGTGGCGCCAGGCACACGTGTTTCCATCTTTACAAATTACCTCTCTGGATTTGTGCATGTGCTAACCACAAACACCTATCTAGACAATTCCATAAACCCAAACAGATGTCCACAAGCACACACACAAGCACATCCATGCTCACCCACACATAGGGGGAGTGGGGCGAGAGAGGGAGATGGGGAGAAACAGTGGAAGGAAGGGAGGAAGAGAAACAGCACGATTAACGTATTGGTCGTTTCAGAGAATACTTGCAAAATAGAGAAAGGGAGAAAGAAGACAAAGCAAAGAGTCAATAAATTGTTTTGTAGTGATGATTATCCTACCACAAGTATCACTTAAGATGAAAGTCATTCTTGTAGACTTTGGAATTCAGGGCAGGGAGATCCAGAAAAAGGGAAGAGGAAGAGAATATTACAAAAATTCAGGGAGATAAGTGGCATACTGAGGAACAAGAGCTTTGCCATTGTGTGTTGTTCTTTACTCGAAATACTCTTGCTATTCAAGATCTAGGCCTTGCTTGGACATAATCTGTCATTCTTGCCAAATGTGTGTGGTATTTTGGGGATGTGGACAAATCTCCACAGGAACTTGGCTGAGACCTACAGATATATTTTTACCTCGAAAGGCAAACAACCAGGGCATTAACTTGCTCTGCCATTCAGCACTTAACGTGTGAACCACAGCAGACCAGTCTAGTATGGTCCTTTATGAAATGAAATTAGCATGCTGCCATCTGCTTTTTAGGCTTTGTTTTTTCCAAGGTTTACAAAGGAGGAGATCATTGGATGTAAGGCTGGATAAACCATCAGAGATATAATTCCTTTGTTTAATAAATGTGAAAGACTTGATTCAGAGGAAAGAGCACAGAATGGAAAGCCTGGGAATCAGTTAGCTATAGAGTTCTGGGCAAATCATATCACCTCAACTGCAAAATGATGTAATTGGCCGTGGTAAGTTCCAAGTGTCATTTGGACTTCATCTTCCAAGATCCAACAACATAGGATTTTGTGATTCTATGAAACTGGACAATCTAAGTAGTTTTTGCTATAATTGTTCATATGGAATTGTGTAATTTGGAGATTTTTCTTTCTTTTTTCTTTGGTAAAGGGACTTGGGATACCTTGGAAGTGGGTATGCTGAGTCTAGGGGAAGGGTCCAATAATCAGCCTTCTGTCGTGTCTGATTTGACGAGCTATTAGTACAGGGTAATATGGAAAACAGGATATCCACAAGTAATTAAGTACTGTTGTTATCCGTGCTCATTTTCTCTAAAAATTGGAGGGTGGGTGGGGGGGTGATGATAGAACAGAACAGACACATTCCCTTCAAGCAAGGATTGTTTCTGTGCATCTTTATAAAGAGTAAGAGAGCTCTAAAAATCCCTGCGTGTATTGGAGATATTTCTTTGACAATTGTTTGGGCCATTGTTACTGAAATCATCAAGTTCATACAAGCAAGGAAAGGTGAGAGAGAAAGGATGAGAGGAAGGGCACTCTCGGTACATCCCTCTCCATCATCATCTGAGATGACAGGGACTTGTGTTCTGGTCTGTACAGCTGTGGGATGGGCTAACAGTGGGTCTGTCTGTGTCTTCCATTCTGCCATCTTCTCATACTCCCTGGAAAGTGATCCACATTTTCAAAGACCAAGAAATGAGCACCATTCTCTGCAGTCGTGGTGAACTCCGACTTCACTGAGAACTTGGTGGGGAATTGGAAGGCTCTTTTCTTCCTCCTGTCTTTTGAAGACATAAATACGAAATGGGAGAAGACCCCACTCATACATATTCACCTAGTCTAGTCAATGATTTAAATATAAACAGTTAACAGACAGAAGTAAAAATGAGGGAAAGCATTGATTAGTCAACCTTGTACATCCTGTTCAGAGATCAAAGGAGCCAATGAGCAGGGATCAAAGTGGGGGGAAATACAGAAGGTAGCACCCTTGTGAAGCGACGTTTCTCACGATATGGTATGACTTAATCAGAACCACTCCATTCAACAGCTGCAAAGAGGAAAAGAAACCACCCTGAAGGTTATTAGTTAGGTCAGCCAGTGCTCCGAGTGCCTCTCAGGACATGGAGTCATTTCAGCGCCACGCCGTCTGCCCGTGGAGGGGCATGTCTGCAGAAGGCCACGCTGGGTTGCAGGTAGGTTCCTTTCAGAAATGGGCACAAAAGTACATAGCCATGAACCACACCTAGCTGACCCAGGTCTGCAAAACTCCAGCATTGTGTGTGGGCCTTGTTCACACCCCAGGAGCATGTTTCTTAGCTACTCCGTCTGTGAAACTTAAAAAAAATCCCTTAACACAAGAGATATGCAACTCAAAATGTCACAGATATTTAAGTAAAAATGCTTGGCATCTGGATAGTTCTTTATAGTTTTCAAAATATTTTCATATGTACCCTTTCGTTTGCTCATGACAACCTCACTTAACCGAGGTGAAGGACTGTGGCCATCAGCCCACGGAGCTGGTAATTACCCAGAGTTAGGGCTTCCATCCTGGTCTGCTGGTTGCAATGATACATCTACGTATGTTAGGTAATAACATAAAACATTCCAGAGAGGAATTCGCAGTGTTTTTGAACACAAACAGTAAGGAACTTGGAAAAGAACGATACATGAATGGAGGAGCAAGGTAGAGTGATAGGGATGTATGGAAACCACTTGGGATCTAAGGTCATAGGTCTTAGGCTTCTTGCTAACCAACCATCACCTTCTAATAAGGCACTCAGCACTCAGTTCCCCAGATGCAGACAGTTGGTGAGGTTTAAGCTCCCCCTACTTATAATCGCATTCCACACATACCTTCCTGAAGGGCACTCAAGTCAGCAAGTTCTTTTACAGATTATCCCTTAGAGTGAGCGCTTCCTGAAAATGGATTATCTCATTCATCATTCTACCTTTCTCTTAATCTTATTCTTTTATTTTTTAATATTTATTTATTTAGAGAGAGAGCGTGTGCATGCGAGTAGGAGAGGGGCAGAGGGAGAATGGGAGACTCTCCAGCAGACTCCCCGCTAAGCACGGAGCCTGACTTGGGGCTTGATCCCATGACCCTGAGATCATGACCTGAGCCGAAACCAAGAGTCAGAGGCTCAACCGACTGAGCCCCCCAGGTGCCCCCTCAGTTTTATTCTTCATTTCAGGTTTGGAGAACATCTTGCCATCACTCCATTGTCCATGCTTTCATGACTGTGTTATTCAAGTCATGAGAATTTTCTAAAATTTATCTTTGTTTTTGCTTTTATTCTTTCTGAACATACATATTTTTTAAGATTCTGTTTTCCTTAGGTACCTCCCTGATTTCTTTCTCTTGCAGATACTTTAGGATTGCATTACAAAGAGTCTAAACTCTACTTGAGTTACTGTTCATTTGAGAACCTCGAGACATAGAATCATGTTTATTTTTAATCCGAAGTGTTTGAACAGTCAGTTGTCTGTCCACACTCCCCACTTGTGGCATGAGCCCACGCTACCATGGCTGTTCTTCCTCGCTCAGCTTTTTCACGAACTCTGGCTTGCACAGCAGCATTATGTATCCTTCCGACTTCTTGCACTTTCCTCATGAGTGAAGGGAGACCAGTAAGAACCTGTCTGAAACACTGATATTAGCTTACTGCCTTGCATTGGAGTCCTCCATTGCTGTAGATCTTTCCTCCATGTCAATTTTGGTGTAATAGAGAAATATAGATTCATTTCCTTCATGTGGTCAGATAGTATCGCTCCCATTGTTCTCTTTTTTTGTCGATGACCTCCAGAATGCTTACACTTCCCTGATCATGAATTTCTACATAGTGTGTATTAATTTTCCTAGGGAATCCCAAGAGACTGGAGAAGTTTTCTGAGGACACACTATGTCAGCCATGGGGATAGTGGTCCTGGTGTGCATCAGTGTAAGCACAGGCATTAGGAATCCCTTTGGCCCCTCTGACCCCTCCATCCTACAGAGTGATGAAATCACCAGAGATACAGTGGATAAGATGGGAGACTCTATGCGCAAATATAAAGGTGAAGCCCATAAGGATGACACATGGATCTTCCCCTCTTTGTTCTCTACCCTGGAAGAATGCACACCAGCTGCCTCAGCTGGAAACTATTAATCCAGGAAGTTTGGCTGTCCCTAGAAATTCCCTGTGGACCCCTATGGCTTTTCTGTGGCTCTGTTTTCCCCTTTCCTTTTAAAAATTCTCCATTCCAATTGTCCTATTATTTTTACATTTACGTTCATTTGGATGACTTAGAATATCATAATATTGTATCTCTTATTGTCACTGTTTTCTCTTCCATCTCCAATATAATTAACTTTCAATACTTGGTCACATTTTGTCGAATTTTTTCTCATTTTTTAAAAAGATTTCTTTATTTATGTCATGGGGGAGGGGCAGAGGGAGAGGGAGACAAGCAGACTCCCTGCTGGGTGGGAAGCCTGACACAGGACTCAATACCAGGACCCTGAGATCATGACCTGAGACGAAATTAAGAGTCGGCTGCTTAACTGACAAGCCACCCAAATACCCCTCTCATTTATTTTTGAACTTTTCAAATTAACATTTTGAAATTTTCATTCATCTTAGCCTATGTTTCTCTAGCTGGCTTTTTAAATTTATCTTAAAATCTCATTTGTCTTATTGATTTTTTCCTCTTTTCTCATTTATTTATTTAGTAGGTACATATTAATCACCTAAAATGTGTCAGATTATTTATCCCTATACATCTTATGAGGAATAAGATATATTTTAGACCTATAGCACCAATCTATCTCTTTTTCTTTCCTTTTTTCCCCTAAAATATCTATTCCTATTCAATAATGCACACATTATTATCTTATACAAATTTTAAGTTTTACCCTAAAGACTTCTTACCCTGTATTGTAAACTTAAATACACTTTATTTTTTCCATGCTGTGTGCATTGATACGTGAAGATCTGAGATCACAAGTATCTATATTCTTTTTGATCTCCTTCTGAATTCATTTTTTCTTAAGCATATTACTGGGTACTTTTAAATATCCCTTAGATGCTCTCCCGAGCCTCTCCTGGTGGTATGGTTGATTCTCAGCACAATCAAAAGGAGTGGACCGTGGTCTCTGTGAGCTGCTGTGTGCTTCAGTATTGGTCCATCAGTCTGTGACACTGTCAATCACCCTCCACATAGTTATTCTTCCCAGATCATATCAGATTTTCCAGAATTTAGGAGTGGTTCCTCCTTATTAACCTGACATGTATTCATTCAACAAATGGGACTTTAGTATGTAGCTTCTGTCAGAGAGCGCCCTTCTCTTAAACACCAGATTTATGTCTGATGGATGCGCTCTATATTCTGGTGACTCTTCAGTAGGGCCACATCCTGATTCTCTCTTCCTCTTCTCTGCACACTTATGTGCTACCGGCAAACTGGGTTTTTATTTCTCTTTGTACTTTATACTCTGTTCTTTTACTGAGTGTTCTTTGTAATGGATCTGTGTCTCGACTGTGTGATCAGAGTCATGGTTTCCTGATTTCCTTTCTGAATTCTTATTACCTCCACTCTACTTAGGAGCTCATTCTCCTTGACAAACCAGAATGTCAAGAGGCCGGTCTATTCAAGCAATGTGGTTACATAGCTGGTACTTGCCACAGAAGGAAGACAAATGTAACACATTCCCTTAAACTGTTTGGAAATAGGCCCCTTGGTTTCTATATTTTTTTTCCTTGGTTAGTGTTGAATCTCCAATGGAATTAGCAAGCTTTGTAACTCCCCTTGATAGCTCTCCCTTAGATGACCCTCTAAGTGAACAATTCTCACCTATTTGGCTTTGATCTTCTGGAGTCATAAGAGTTTGCTTTCTATATAAACTACCTCCTTCTCCCGCTACCTTGAACTGTTTTCCTCCACAAGGCAATGCACAGTTGGTTGGCAACTGCCAGCAAATGACACCAATTGCCACCAAACTTCTAGCTCCTCCAAGCAGACACCAGATTGCAAGAAAATTGCTCACAATTTCCAACCTTGTAGCTTCTGCTGCAAGTCCAGTCTGCCTTGGTTCATGACTAGGTTCACCCCTTTAAAATGGCAGCTCATATAGAAGGAAGGGAATTCATTGGAGGCTCTGGATGGTTGAGATCAGGCAATCTCAGAAATCGACGTAGATCTCCATCAATCCTCAACAGTTTCAGGAAAATAAGGAAAATGGCTGACATCTTACTACTTTGTCATCAACCTTTTAAAATTTTATCTGGGGAATCTTTTTTTTTTCCCCTTAAACATATGGACATAGATCTCACTTTATAGAAACATTTTGCTTTTAGTAAGAACTGACTAACCACTTGTTGAAGTTTTTTTTTAGATGAACACTCAACATGTAATATTTTTGAGAGATTTCATCAAAATATACTAGATTTAAACATATTTTTAGAAATTCAAATGCAACAGAATCACCAAGAGTCACTGATAATTAGTGAAAGTATGTATCTCTGCCCAATCACTGATTATTATTGGCAATAACTGAAATAATAAGATCTTAATTATGGTACTAATTATTCTTTCTTGTTTACTGTTTTATTAACATTGATCTAGATGCCAATATTAAAGACATGTTTAAGTTCATAATGTCGAATGATTATGGGTTGTCTCAAAGTTAAAACAAAGCAATTTCACCTATGATAGTATTTCCTTAATAATTATTTTATGTTAGTAAGGTATTTGTTTTTACTTTTGGGGAGCGAGAGAATGGTTCTAGATTATTTTACATGATCGATACAAGAGACTTGTGATGACTGGATATTGATCTACACTAGTCCTGTTGGGTACTTCGGGAAAAAATGTTATGTGGCCTGATAAGTTTGGAAGTATATGCATTTTTATTTTAGAGATACATGTGTTTGAATTTAGCATATCAATCTCAGAACTAAGTTTAAAAAGTATACATGTGATAGTTTCCCTGAATTATTCTCTCTGGTTTTTAAAAAATATTTATCCCTCCCACCCCCAGGCACTCCATATTTTAAGCATTTATTTTAAGGATAGAAACCCATCTCATTCATCTTTTTCTTCCAAGCAGTTCCTAGTAAAGGACCCCGTAAAAATTCCTGTGCATAAATACTGTTTTAGAAATTAATATCTATTTAGTGTCATTATGACTATAATCCATCTGTTATAATTTTCTGTCAAGTATACATTTAATCCAATGAATACGGAATCATTTAGATGTTAATTCACTAAAAATCATTGGAAATATCTAATGGTAAAATTAAGAACAAATATAATTAGAGAGCTTGGGAAGTATTTGAGCAGGAATGAGGATCTGGGTCCTAGCTCCCTGGGTTGCTAACCAGGGGTTAGTGCCTTAATTTCCTAGAACAGCAGGTTCCTTCATTCCTGCCTCTAAGATTATGCATCAGGTTTGAATTTCAATACACAATACGGGTCTAAGGAATGTCACGTTCTTTTGTTTCATTAAATGATATTTAATGTGTTCCAAGACCCCTTCCCACAAGACAGGCAGGAGAATCAACCGCCGCCATTATGGGGGGCACCCCCCACCTCCCCATCCTCCAAGGTTGTACCAACGCCTGGAGTGCTCATGTAATCCATTAAGATTACCCGGGAGCAGGGAGTCTGTGCCCGCAGCAGTCAGTGAGGCAATGTTCACTGTCCACGCTGGCAGATCTCTTGAAGGCTTGTTCGTGGTCGAAGTAGGGCATAGGAGTTTTTGCCCTGGCTGGAAGTCCTGGAAACGGCTTCCAAGGCCCCGCCTCGCCCCTCTGAGAAGTTGCCATCTCCCAGGGAGCATGGTAATCAGAGAGTTGAACGGATACAATTGCCCTGAGCTGTTTGTATCAAACAGACCACACTGGGATATGATGATGGATTCTAGGTGTCGGTGTCAGGAAGGATGTAGATGGTTCCCCATCCAAAATACAAGCATTATTGGTTGACCACTGGGTAGGTGCCCGTTGCCTCCTGATGCCCTTTTCTGTTCCTCGGTGACCTGGAGCATAAGGTGAGGGAGCAAAGCAGATTTTAACGGAGGCTCAGCGTGGGGCTTTAGTGTAATGCCCTGTTGGCCTTCCCTGACTCTAATATGACATTTTGTTGTTTTGTTGTACTTTAAAGTAGTCCTGACTCTGTCAGACCTCAGGCCAAGTAAAACCGCAAGTAAACAAGCTCGCACCTGGTATTTGTAAAAGGGACTGGAGTCTTTGGAAAAGAAAGTTGAGCATGTTTTGAATATTCAATTCAGTATTTACTCACAAAGGTCCTGCAATATCCCCAGACGTCCTCATGGGCCCTTCTTACTTCGGCCATACCTTCAGGAAGTTACACGCAGGCTCTGATTGGGGAGACTGTCGCCTCTCCTTGAAGAAAGCTGGGGGGGTGGGGGGGAGGGTCCCTCCAAAGGTTTACTGGAAATTTCCTCCTGGGCTTTTAGGTCTGAAAGTTAGGCTTATTATATTCACCATTTCGTTAAACATTATTGTAATTTCCTATCAGTTTGCATTTACTTACTCTTTACCTAGTGTCTGAATTATATTCCTTGTCTTTATTTTTTTTTTAAGATTTTATTTATTTACCTGACAGAGAGATAGCACAAGTAGGCAGAGCGGCAGGTAGAGGGAGAGGGAGAAGCAGACTCCCCGCCGAGCAGGGAGCCCGATGCGGGACTCAATCCCCGGACCCTGGGATCATGACCTGAGCCGAAGGCAGACGCTTCACCGACTGAGCCACCCAGGCGTCCCTATATTCCTTGTCTTTAATGTTTATTTATTTAAATACCCCTTAGAAGGCACAGTTGAGTGACAGGAACATATAATTTCATATCCCACAGTTGAAAAAAAAAATCAATTATGTTACCATATACACACATTTTATTTGAATGTAACCTTTTTACTGTTATGGTTTGTGATTTGAGACACTCTTCTTGAGTGTAAAGGACTTTAATAATAAGAATTTATATAATTATTGTTCTTTTCCTTTTTTATTTTATATTTTGCAATGTTTTTTTTCCATAATGTTTAAGTTTTTCGATGTTTAGGGAAAAAAAAGAATTTATGTAATTATATATGAGTACACATATATACATAATATCAATATATGATATTTTATGCTTTTATAGTTCTTTCCTTAGAAATAAAAAATATATTTATAGTTATATAAATATAAATTATATATGTTGTATATATTATATATCATATATAAACTTTCTCAACTATAGAAAGACCTATGTAGTACGACAGCTCCCAAGAGGTGAGTTTTCTCTCAGTCATCCCTTCCAAATGAGCGTGGACTCAACCTTGTGACTTGCCCCTAATGAAAAAAACATGGCAGAAGTGAGATGTTCCTTCCATTCCTTTGGTCATAAACAACAGTGGCTTCTGTTTTGCTGGTAGATTCTCTTTCTTGCTCGCTTGGAGGAAGCAGCCTGGCATGTTCAAGAGGCCCATCGGAGGGCAACCTCTGTCCAACAGCCTCCAAGGAACTGAATCCTTTCAACAACCAGTAGATGAGCTTGGAAGCCGATCCTATCCCAGTTGACCCTTGAAATGACTGTGAGCTTACGCCAAGCACTTGACTGCAGCCTTGTGAAAGATGCGGAGCTGGAGAACTACTCCAGACTCATAGAAACTGAGATAATAAGTGTGTGCTGTTTTATGGGTTAAACTTTGGGATCATTTGTTACATATTGATTGATAACAGATATAGACTATATCCTCACCGTTTCCTTACTCAGTTATAGTTTCCCTTGGGTTTCCTGGAAGTGGTTGGTGTAGGAGATACAACCTCCCAAACCTGGAGTCTTCACCAACAGACAGGGGCATAAATCACTGGGTTTACTTGCAGTATCTTCGCACTGATGTTCATAATGAGAACCCTGAATTATGTAAGTAAATACAGAAATAAATGACAGTGAGTAAAATTTAGAAATAAAATCCATTTGAACTGCTTGAAATTCTGCTTAAAGGGGGAACTTTAATTTTAATTTTTGTTTATATAGATGCCAACAGAAGGGAAAAATACATACTGTATAAATGAAATTTCAGAAATGATTTTCATCTTAAACTTTGTGAAATAAATCTTTGGCTTTATTATCACCCTTACTAGAGTTCTGTTTTTTGTTTAAGTTTTTATTTAAATTCCACTTAGTTAACATACAGTGTAATGTTAGTGTCAGGTGTACAATATAGTGATTTGACACTTCCATACATCTCCCCATGCTCATCAGGACAAGTGTACTCCTTCATCCCCATCACCTGTTTAATCCATCACCCCATCCACCTCCCCTCTGGTCACCATCAGTGTGTTCTCTACAATTAAGAGTATATAGGTTCAAAGAAAGAGTTACTTGCAGTTCTCTTTCCCTTTTACAACAGATTTAAAATTAACCATGCATTTGGTAGAAAAAAAATATGCAATAAGAGTAAAATGTTATAGAGAAGGTAGGATTATTTATGAGAGAAAAAAGCTAATTAGCAAGGAATAAAAATACATTAGGGTCATGGGGGATCAATTCAGAAGCAATTTACAGTTTCTGTAAATGTCTCTTTGGTGGCCAGCATTCCATAAATGCTGCACATAAACACATTCATTTTTCATGTTAAACAGTTCCAGAGTTATTTTAAAAAGATATTTTCTCAACACATGAAGAAGTTTAAAGTTACAGCATTATGAAAATATCCCTTGGTGGATTCATGTGTTTATCATTTACTTTAAGGATGTTTGTGCCTACAGTTCTGTCTTTGTGAGCAGTATTTAGGTGGTCCAGACTGAGCATTCCATATCTATGGGAAATTCTAATACGCTGAGGAAAAATCTCAAAAACATTGAAGTTAACCCAATCTTGGCATTTCTGCCTTACATGTAATTGAGCTATTTTGGGAAATGAGTAGTCAGAACATCTTCTACTATAATAAATGACATATCATATAATTATAACTACAAATGGAAAGTAAAATTAATAAAACTTAGTTTTTTCTTTGAAAAGATTTAAACTTAGTGATTCAGATTTTCTCTTTTCATTCCACCCTCCTACCCCTATTAATTATTATCTTACCATATATATTGGAAGTAACGTCTATAATTTTGTTTGATTAGAATAATTTCAATTTACTGAAAAGTTACCAGAATTTTAAAAAATTTAAATTGAAGTATAATTGACATACAGTGTTATATTAGTTTCCATGGACAACATAGTGATTCGACAATTCTGTGCATTTCTCAGAGCTCATCAGGTTACAAGAATTTTGGGAGCAAGTTGTACATATGATACCCCATCATGTCTGAAAACTTCAGTGTGCATTTCACTAAATCAAGGACATTCTTCAACATAGCATAATGTAACCATCCAAATCAAGAGATCAACACGGACACACCAATCCACCGGCCTCACTCAAATTTTGCCAATTGTACCAGCAACATTTCTTTTCTGTTTTAGTATATAACCCAGTCCAGGCACTCACCATGCATTTAATTGTCATATCTCTTTAGTATCCTTCAGTTTGGAACAATTTCTCCCTCTTTCCTTGTTTTTCATGACCCTGACAGTTTTGGAGAGCTCAGGTCTTTTGTTTGGGAGGATGTCTTCAGAGTGGCCCATCCAAGGTTTCTTTCTTGCTGGACTTGAACTGTCCTTTGAGTAGTAGAACCACATAAGTTAGCTCTGTTCTTGTTAGTGGATTGTACCAAGAGGGCACACAATGCCAACCCTTCACCCACTAGTGATTGTTAACCTTGATTCACTAGCCCAGTTGGTGCCAGCTATGTTTTTCCACCAAAAGTCACTATTCAATTACTTGTAATTAATAAATATTTTTATAAGGATGTGCTCTGAAATTACAATATCCGTTATCATCAATATGCTGCATCAAAATCTGCCCACCAGCCTTATCATCCATTGCTGAGACCTGCCTGAATTAGCCACCCTTTTGATGGGTTCCAAATGGTAGCTTTCTATCTCTATTATTCCTCTACATTAATTACTTGGTATGCTACTATAAGGAAGAGCTTTCTTTTCTTTCCCATTTATTTTTTTCTCATTTACTTATACGAATATAGACTCCTGAATTCTTTGATTCAGTGATAATCTATTACCACCATTATTTATTTGATGCTCAGATCATCTCAGATCTGATTAGTGGGGATATGCAAGCTATCTTTTGGGTTCTCTTGACATATCCCCATCATTTTTGGAGCATTAAAAAAAAATCTGGCCTAAGATATTCCAAGCTTATATTTTTCCCTCCTGCAGCTTTGGGATTAGTCATTTCTCCAAAGTATTTAGAAATAAAGTTCTGGGCAAAAGGTGTGCTCACTGCTTCTGACCCGTTCTTGCTTTCAACCTTCTCGGTGGATAAAGCAAAGATATATATGTGTACACACACACACACACACACACACTTCTACCTATGTCATATATATTGGAAAACCCAGAAGTTCACATGGGGACCTTCAATTTCAGTCGAGAATCTTGGGGTTCTTTCTAGTCTCCTCCTCTTCCATATATATAAACCCTTTTCCAACAGAGAAAGGTGAGGACTCCACATAGTTAATTTGCTCAATTGCTTTGACAGTAACCAACTTCCCTAATCCCCCAGTGACTACTTCCTAGTCCTTCTTGGTCATCTCTGTGCCCTCAGTTTGCCCTTGATGGTATTCCCACCTCTGCAACCATCACAGCTCGGTAACTTTTTAATTGATATCATTTTGTGTATACAATTTAAAGACAGTGTTGGAAAAATCACTGTAGATTTCCAGAGAATGATAAAGCTGTCTTGGCTGGGTGACTGGCTACATACCAAAAAAGCATTTGATGATATTATCTTAAACATCAACTTTCATCATCTCCCTCACAGATTTACTCTCATGAGTCAGACAGCGTTCTATATCACTAACCAGATATTCCAACTGTAGTTTAAGCCTCATTCTTTTGTTTTGGGCTCTCATGAGATAGATAGATGATAGATAGATAGATAGATAGATAGATGAGAGAGAGGGAAAGAGAGAAAGAAAGAGAAAGAAAGACAGAAATGTGCTTAGCTTCTTCTTCTATCAGTCCTTCAGGAATACTTAAGGATACAAGTCACTGTTTGACTTTCCTTCTTTATATCAAATGAATCCTAATTTCCACCGTGTTTCCTCCTAGAAGGTGTCTATATCACTTGTGTTATTTTAAAGACTGTAAAACCTAGAAGAAAACCTAGAAATCATTTGGTCCAAACTTTAATTAAACAAATATATATAAACTACCGACTCCAGACACTCCGTAGTTACTGGAAATACAGTGAGGAGCAAAACAGAAAAGGATTTTGAGGTGTGAAAGTTTGAGCCTATGTTTCATAAAACGTAGTGTCAAATGGGCCCGGATTTTCCAACTCACTTAATTCTCCATCTGTCCACTGTTACGCTTTTCTTGGATTGTCTCTGATTTCTTAACCAGAGGTCATAAGCAAGTCACCTGTAGCTAGGTTAGGGCAGTAGACTTGCTTTGTTTGGTCTACACATGCTCAAAAGTGTGTGTGTGTGTGTGTGTGTGTGTGTGTGTATGTGTGCACGCATGTGTTTAAAGCTTTATTTATTTGAGAGACAGAGAGAGAGACCAGGGGAGAGGGGCAGAGGGAGAGGGAGAATCCCAAGCAGACTCCAGACTCCATGCTGAGCTCAATGCTTGACTCGGGGCTCCATCTCACAATCCTGAGATCACAACCTGAGCTGAAACCAAGAGTCAGATGCTTAACTGACTGAGTCACCCAGGCACACTCCCCCCTTTTTAAAATTTATTTGTGTGTGTGTGTGTGTGTGTGTGTGTGTGTGAGAGAGAGAGAGAGAGAGAGAGAGAGAGAGTCCAAACTGTGTTTTGAATCAGTTGCCAAATCTGTAGGTTTTACATAAAACTTAGAATGTGAACTCTTGAACAGTCAGGTCAGGCAACACTGGTCCCGTAACCTTGCACGACCACAACCAGCTAGAATCAATAGCTGTTGATCACTTTTAGATAGGTTAAAAAGGCCCCATGTAATTGCAGACTCCACCACTACCTACCCCATCATACCCAGTCTGCTTTACTAATCTGGTTCTCCCTGCCCAGTCTTTTTTGGGCATCAGTTTGCAACTTCTGCTTTATACTCTTAAATCACAGTATACAAAAAGTTGGCTACCAAGCAGACTGCTAACTATTATGTGCCCTACTGCTTATAAGAAATCTGTGAACTAATGTGTAACAATTTTTTAAATATGAATCTTCCATAGCAATCTATACAGCAATGCAAAAACTGGATGGCCACACTTGGAGCAGTAAATTTTTAGTAGCAAGGCAGGTGTGGTTCATAATTAGCTTTGGCCCCTGGGAATTCCCTGTTTTGACTCACCTAGGTGCAAGGCATGCTTTTTTCCTCATATTTTCATATGATTTGATTTTGCCACCCAAATTGTATAATATTCAGGGCATTTTGATTGCATCCCTGCTCTCAGTCATATTTTCTACTGGCCATTGGATTTCCCTTCATATTATAATATTTTGCACACCAAATGAGATTCTGTGCTCAAACAGACCTAGTTAGAGTGCTTCACTACACCCCCAAATGGTCTTTATCTTTAAGGAGCTTTGAGTGTTCTTGTTAGCAGTCAGTCCATCATTGAATTTATTTTTTTGGTAACGGTATCAAAGCTCCCTCTTAAAAGTTAGTTGTTTGTTTTCCAGACATTCAAGTTAATAACCAAAGAATAACTTTCAGATGATCTCTCGAATAACCTTAAATTAATGGTGCATGTCTCAGAGACTAGGTTACTTGCATTTATGTATGAATGAGCATGATATTCCGGAAATTCACTTAAAATGAAATAATGATACGAGCTATTAAAGATCCTACCTGGAGGAACTGAATACATAGCTCTCATCTACATTATCTTTTTCCAAGCATAAGGGGTTTTGGTAGATAAACCTCCACTGGACAGAATTTATTCACATGTCTATAGATGAGAATTAATTTTGTATTGCTTTCAGGTTTCTACACTATATAGAGTGGTAAAATAGCTCCCTTGGACAATGCATAGTTTTTCAGTGAAGCATAACATTTTTGTTATAGTACTTCCATTAACCAAGTAATATTTGCATTTTTCCCAATCTGTCCTTTGCTTTCTCTTTCAAGGGATATTCAGAAAGGAATGTTAACTTAATCAGTATCCTTTCCAACTTTTACTAAAAATGTGACTTTTCGAATAACAATACATGTGGAGATAGAGACATTCCAATTTTGAAATTTGGTGTTTCATTTGGTTTTACTTCATGAGGTTTTAACTGACCTCAAAAAGGTGTTTTTTTTTTTTTTTTTTTTTTTAAGTGTTGATCTAAGAGTGATTTCTTATTATTTGGGCAGGGATAATGCCAATGAAGGAAAAAAGAAAAAATGTATTTGCTTATTAGAAATTCTAATTAAAAAAGAACTAACCAACTCTGACAAAGTTGAAACAATATGGAAATTCCCTTCTGCCAAAATATACTTGGCTCCTGCAAATGGGGAATGCCTACATATTTGTTTAAATATTTAAATTCCCTTTGGGCTTTGTCTTACAATAAAATGATATTGTCTGTTCATTGTATTTCTCTATCTGTTGGTTTCTTCTCATTCCAAACCCAAAGGGCATGTCTGTAAGGGTCTTGCCTGTTCCCTGAATGAATAACACGTTTGTAATAAAAGGTTCTTTGTTAGAGGGTGGGGTCATTTCACAATAAAGGCATTGACATTAAGATGGCAAAATCTGAGAGCTTTTTCATGAATAGAGACTTGCAGTGATTTTTAAAATCTCTATTAAAATCTCTATAAAAATCTCTATAAATGCACTATGGAATTTGATCAAGACAGTCTTGGTAAAAGGGTGAGACCAGCTGAAATTACCTGGGCAACTTTCTAGGTCTGAGGCTTCCTTCCCTTGAAACATTCATTTTATTTATAATTTCCTTTAAGGGACAACTGTATTTGAGCTCTGTTACCAGAATTTCATACTCCAGGGCCTGTTTTGTGAAGCTGCAAGCCCTCCGGTTTCCTGCTCTCCAAGAGGGCAGCTCTGCTTCGTGACTCTACCTCAGTACACGCCACAGTTGACCGCTTCTACGTGTTACCTCTTCAGAGTCAGATTCTTCCACTGAACCTATCTGGACCTTCTATAGGGTCAACTGGACATATCTCCCTTGCCTTTGTTCCTGCTAAGATCGGTCATTGTATTCTCTGCTTAAACAGGCTGTTTGTTCTGTGGAATTCTGTCTGTGCCGCCTATCCTGTCCTGCTTTGTTTCGCAAATCCCTAAAAATAAGAGAAACTAACTGGTAACCAAATCATGTTAATATATTAAGAAGAGAGGTCTATTTTCCTTATCTCATAAGCAGGTAGAAAATACATATTATAGAAATAAATATATGTGTATATAAAGTCTATCCGTCCACCCAACCATCCAGCCACCCATCCAGTCTATTTAGTACATATACATGTGTGTGTATGCAAGTATATATACATATAGTCATTTTACATGCCCTTTTGGAGATCATGCGTTTCCTTTGGTTATTGTATTTTGCTTGCTATTACAATTCTAGAATCAACATTCTTGCAGGTGTAAATTTACTAACATCATTAAACTAATTCTTTGTTGCAAGATTGTTTCATGGGCTCTGATTAAATAATTTTATAGCTGCTGTGAATGATTAAAAATCGTGCTGCTTTGTATAATTCATAAGCATCAATGACAATCATATTCCATAGCTCCTTTCTAAGAATCAATTAAGCACCTATTTTGTCCTTTGCATCATGAAGGCATTGAGGTTTCAAGAGAATTCTTTAAATTGTGATCTAAATAATGCACAGGCTCTGAAAAGATTTCTCTTGGCTTTCACCACTGCCCTGAGCCTTACATGGCCCCATGATCACTGTATAAGCTCAGTGATGAATAGTGGAAAAAGACAAGAAATCACAAAAGTGTTATTTTAAGAGGAGTCACCTTAAATTTCAACTTTAAAGGTTTATTTTAGAGAGAGCAAGAGCAAGGCAGCTGGGGGGGAGGGAGAGGGAGAGAGAGAGAATCTCAAGCAGACTCCCTGCAGAGTGGAGCCTCCTGGCTCGATCCCAGGACCCCAATCCCATGACCCCGAGATCATGACACGAGCCAAAACCAAGAGTCAGACACTCAATGAACTGAGCCATCCAGGCGCCCCTTAATTTTCAACTTTAAACCTGAGCAGCCAGTGAACATTGTCCTCCTCCCTTGTTTCTGAAATGTGTGTGGGATACTTCTGCCTCAGGGCCTTTGCACTTTCTTTTCTTCCTCATATCTCATTTCCTCACATTTTTCAGTCTTCAACAAAATGTCATAATTTCAGTATCACCTTTCCTTGAACAATGGGTTTAAAATCACCTCTTACCACCATCCAACACGGACTTTTATTGATTAATCCTATTTCTTTTCGGTCTTCCTCACTTGACTGTAGGCTCCACAAGGCAAAGGACCATTTGTATTTGGTTCATTTCTTGTTCTTCAGGGTCCAGAGCAGAGCCTGACATACAGTAAGCACTCAATAAATACTTGTTAAATAAATGAATGCTTCTGAAACTTTCTAGCTGTCGATCAGCACCAAAAGGCACACTTGACTAAAAAATGCTAGACCAGCTATTATAGCAATTCAGGGAACTTGCCTTCCTCCAATAAGAGAAGCCCCTATTCCAATAGTAGTTTTCAACCTCAGGTTCTCAGTGGTGAGCAAGAGAGTGAACTCATCCTGGTATTTCAAAAACCTGAAAGGAAATTGTTTGTAAACCATTGCAAATACTCCCGCTTGCTCAGTATAAGTGTGGGGCAGGGTGTTGCAAGAAAGATTTGGTCAGACATAAATTCCTTTAATTAAAAATGGGAAAACAAATTGTGTAACAGATGCAGCATATTTGAATTGAAACCACATCTTTCAAACATGTGTCCATGGTAAACATATTAAAAGGGTTTTTAGTGGTAAAAATCCGAGAACTCTCATTTTATCTGTTCCATCCAGGATTGACATCGCAAGCATCTAGCATTTTCCTCATACAACATTAAAGCGCCATGAAGCAACAAATCATTGATTGGTTCTAGATCAAATGGCTTACAATCTACTTAGAACAATAGAAGATAGGTCATGATAACATGATAAATACAAATACTACATATTTTTTACTGGTTTCTTATGTTGCATAAACATAAATATAAAACACACAAAGGTCATATATAAATATGTAAGTTACATATGTAATAAAATCCATCTCTAAACTAGGATATTAAATAAAACCATTCGCAAACAGGTGTTGATGAACAAGCATTTGGTTAAGTTTCTACTAGAGCATTCATCAGCCAAACCAATTTTAAGAGAATTTGGATATAATTTAATCTCTATTTTGATCATTCAGAACAGCCTCAGAACATTCTGGTGATTCAGACTTGTATTTACGAAGATAACTATCTTGTACTGTGTGCAAAGAACGTTCTGGTGATTCTCACTTTGGAGTGACTTCAGTGCTGATAAACGAAAGCATTGTAATGAAGTCACTGCTAACCCTTCAGGTGAGCCCCCTTTCTCCAAGTCAGCCAGGAATCCGAACCATCATGAACAGATCTCTAAAAATCAGGCACCCTGCCAAATTCCTACTCAGATAATTACATTTTATCTACCTAAATCCCCTATGTTACTGCATTGGGATAAAGGCTTAATTTCCCACCCATTAATTTTCTTTCATTTTGTCTAAGAGGTGTTTGCATTTTTGTCATTCAGAAAACAATACCAAGGAATAGTTCTGAGCTTCCGGTATGATCTTACAAATGGAAAGCTTATGCAGGTGGACAGCTGTTCCCCTCAGGCCTCCCAGCATCCATATCCCCCTGTTCTGGTGATAGTCTGAGGTCCCTACAGAAACCTGTCAGCCCCCCTCTCAGCCTGTGCTTGAGAGTGGTCCAGTCTGGGTGGTCAGATGAACTGGCCTCCGGGATTGGTTCAGGCAAGGCAAGGGGCCTGAGTTAGTTCAGTCTGACCTCAGCCATTCATTTGATCAACCTTGAGCAGTGACGTGGCAGTCACTTAGGCTCTGGGGATGCAGTGGTGCAAACAGACAGACCAGGTCTCTGCCCTTGTGGAGCTTACATCCTAGCGAGAAATGCTTTATGTAATATGGAAGGCATTTTTCTGAATGCCTCTGACAAGAGGCATTTTCTCATTCTGCCCGACTTGGAGCTGTGAGTCTCTAAGCCTGGAGCTGCCAGAACCTAAGAAAGGGCCCCAACAGAGGGAGGCACAAGGTCGGGGGAGAGAAAGAGACTGAGGTTTGGATGCCTAACGTCCCAATGCCTGTTGTCATCTTTTGAGCCCTTGGACGTCAAAAGCTGGATCTTCGGGGCGCCTGGGTGGCTCAGTCGTTAAGCGTCTGCCTTCAGCTCAGGTCATGATCCCAGGGTCCTGGGATCGAGCCCCGCATCGGGCTCCCTGCTCAGCGGGAAGCCTGTTCTCCCTCTCCCTCTGCCCCTGCTTGTGTTCCCTCTCTCACTGTGTCTCTGTCAAATAAATAAAATCTTTAAAAAAAAAAAAAAAAAAGCTGGATCTTCAGAGAGGCGAGCTAATCAATCCTTCTCTGGGGTTAACTAAGTTTTAAGGAGTTTCAGTCCCTGCAGCTGCAAATGTGCTCGTTAGCCACCTGCCGATAACGATCCCGGAGCTGTGTCCCTACAATTGCTGCTCCCTGGGTTTTTGTGTGAAAACACTCAAGCAGACCCAAATAATCAGTTCACGGCTCCCAGCTGGACTCGCCATTGGCGGGCCTCACCTGGAGAAGGAAAGGTCAGGAGGACATGCTTTAGAGTGTCTGCCAGTTAATTTTGCTAAAATGAGTCAGGGACACTCCGGGGTAAGTGAGGGCACTTTCCAGCAGTTCTTGTTTATTTTGTTTTAAATTGCCACTACTTTTGGGGTGACTGGGTTGCTCAGTCAGTTAAGCATCTGCCTTCTGCTCAGGTCATGATCCCAGGGTCCTGGGATTGAGCCCCACATCAGGCTCCCTGCTCTGTGGGAAGCCTGCTTCTCCCTCCCCCACTCCCCCTGCTTGTGTTCTCTCTTGCTGTGTCTCTGTCAAATAAATAAATAAATAATCTTTAAAAAAACTAAATAAATTGCCGTTTTATTTGAGTTGTTCGTATGTGTAAATAGATAATATAAAATATAGACAGAATTCATGTAAAATATACATTCAAAACAGTTTAGCTAATGAAATTCAAATAAAAAGTGAAGATACACTATTTCAGAGAAAAAGGCAGGTGGCAGAGCCATATGAGTAGACAGCAGCGGGGTTTAATATTTTTTTAATACTTTTTTTATTTTGTATCTTTTTAATATTAATTTTTAATATTTGTAATTTGACCATCTGATCAAAGCTATAGCTGTCAAATATTTACACACCAATGCTGTCAAATTCTTCTATAAATTTTCAAGGGTTCCAAGAATTCTCAAGCCACTCATGGCAGCTCTAAGTATTGCTCTTCATCCTCTGTATTTTCATTTATTTTTCTGTTCTAAACTGTTCCTACAATTTACTCCATGTCCAGATACTTTAAATAACAAAACAGCTTTCCGGTACTTGCCATATGTGCTCACAACTTCACACTGATGAAGGGTCTCCCTGCACCCACACCACTTTCCTCACTTGCACAACAGGAGCTCATGTATATTGAGCACCTGCTACGTGTGTTGTAGGACCCTCTCCTTTTATCCCCACAGAAGCCCTACAAGGAAAGTGATGGTATTGCCCCCATTCGACGTGGGGGGAAACAGCCTTGGAGGTCCGTTCATTGGGAAGCAGAAAAACAGAGTCTTGAATCTGGATCAACCTGTCGGTGTACTTAACAAGTCTACACCTCCTCCTGTGTTTATCCCTCCATGTTTCTGGATTCGGGTTTGTGGACTTTTGCCTCCCCTCCATTACACACACGTGCTTCGCAGTTCCGAGCTGCCCTAAGGCTCCAAGCCCCAAACTGTCTCCTGCTCGGTCGCCCAGCTGCTGAGCCTGACCCCGTGGGTTGCGGACCTCCCCAGGAAAGGCTGCACGTGTTCTCTGGTTAGTGAAGCTCCTATTCTTGATTCTGCCACCCTGTGGAAAACACTATTTCCCACAGGAAACTCTGCCCTTTCGATCACAGAGCTCTGCTTTCCCAGGAGCAGGACACGCTGATGAGGAACGAAATCAACTTTCCTATTATAATGCTTTCTCTTCTCTACATCTGTGTGGCCACTAAGAGAGCACAATGGTCAGGCTTTACAGACTGGCAGAGAGCCACAAATAACTCTTTGCACATTTTTTTAAAGCTCTTTTCTCCGTGCTTATTATGGGTCACGTAAGTGGTTGCAATAGTTATCGACTTACTGACCATCACTTTAAAAGAATATTGCAAAGTGATAGAATTTTGAAGTTCAACAATATGTTAATGATCAGCAATTCAACGCGATTTACTGAGCACTCTCTAAATGACCACAGCTGATTCTTTTGCATGAAACAACCGACAGTCGAGTATTAAAAATACTCTATAAGGTAAAGAGGGGCAACACTGTTACTAGGTCATCAGTTCTTCCTTAGCTGCACGAAGACCCCTGAAACGGCAAGATCTTAGGGGCGGTTTGTTCCCAGGTTCTCTGGGCTTGTAATCCATGTGATAATACCCCTGCCGCAGTGAGGCCCACAAGTAGGTATGCTCCTAAAGTCTTATTTACTCTCAAACATCTCCCTCTTCGCTGGTTAGTTAGAACTGGCCTCCTTTCAATCCTGCCCCAAATTACCTGCATTGTTCTTTGCTGTCCTAAATCCTGGCTTTAGTCCTTTCTCATTAATAAAGGATCAATAGCTTTTTCAAATAAAAGTAGATAGATAAGTTGTGGAGAGAATGGGAAAGAGAATGAACAGAGTGTCAGGGATTATGGAACACCTGTGCCTCAAACACCAAGCACCCGAAAAAGAAAATGAGGAACACAAAATTCCCCTCCCTCATACTATTGCTTACTGTCCAGTCCTGGTCCTTGGCTACACAAATGAGGTGGTGTAAAATGCTGCAGTATTTGGCAAAGCCTAATTATGCCTTGACATCACTGTTCCTTCCTAGAGCTACACTGTCCAATATGTGGCTGTTTACATTTAAATCAATCAAAATAAAAAGTTCATTCCCTCTGTTGCAGTAGCCAAATTTCAGGTGCTCAATAGCCACACGTGACTCACAGCTACCCTATTGGACAGCACAGATAGAAGACATTTCCAGCATCTCAAAAATTTCTATTATACAATGCTGCCCTAGTGTTTCTCCAAACAGTGCTTCCCAGCTTTTTTTTTTTTAAGATTTTATTTGAGAGAGCGGGAGAGGGAGAGAGAGAGAGAGCACAAGCAGGAGAAGCTGCAGAGGGAGAAGGAGAAGTAGTCTCCCCACTGAGCAGGGAGCCTGATGCAGGGCTCAATCTCAGGACCCTGGGATCATGACCTGAGCTGACGGCAGACGCTTAATGCTTAAGGGACTGAGCCACACAGGAGCCCTTCCCAGCTTTTAATATGCATAAAAAAAAAAATCACTCAGGGATCTTGTGAAAAGGAGGATTCGGATTTAGTAAGCCTAGAGTATGGTTTGCGATTTCTCATTTCTGACAAGTTCCCCATGTTCTCATGTTTTTGACTCAGAGATCACAATGTGAGCAGCAAACTTTTACACTACACTGTAAGGTAGCGATTTTTTTTTTTTTTTTAAGATTTGCTTATTTTAGAGAGAGAGAGTGCAAATGGGGGAGGAGGAAAGAGAGAGAGAGAATCTCCAGCAGACTCCCCGCTGAGCATGGAGCCACCACGGAGCTCAATCCCACAACCCTGAAATCATGACCTGAACCAAAATCAGGGATCAAGTCAAACGCTTAACAGACTGAGCTACCCAGGTGCCCCGAGATAGTGAGCTGTTCTTATACTGCTGCACATGAAAATCACCTGAAGCTTTCAAATCCTGATGGTCAGGCAGCATCTGAGAGGCATTAAATCAATCTCCGTGAATAGGACCCAGGCATCTGTACTTCCGAGGACTCCCCCAGATGAATCTAATGTGCAGCCAAGTTTGGGAAGCAGTGGTGTGAGGTGAATTAGCTGAAGGGCTTGTTGAAACAAAGATTGCTGCTCCCCGCCCCTTTCAGTGGGTTCAGGATGGAGCCAGATCATTTGCATTCTAATCAATGCCCAGATGATAGCCCTGCTGCTGATCTGGGGCTGCTCTGAGAGCCCCTGATATAAGGCCTTGGTACCACAGCCTGGGCATTTCCTGGGAAGACTTTGGGGGGCACAAAATCTGGAGTCCCACCCCAGACCTATTGCAGTAGAATCTGCATTTTAACCATATCCTCCAGGTGATCTGAATGCCCACTGGCATTTGAGAGGCTCTGCTCTAGGGCGCTATGGGGTTTCTTCAATTGCTAAGCCAATGGGCAAAGACATTTTGTACTTACTGTAGGAATCATATGACATCAGCTCCATGGCACGAGGTCACCTTAGGGCAGTGGGTCTTAGAGCATGGCTCTCCATCTATAGCATCACCATCCCCTGGGTACTTGTAAGAAATGGAAATTCTCAGGCCCCATCACTGACCTTCAGGATCAGAACCACTGAGGCTAGTGCCCGGCAGGATATTATACCGGGCCCTCCAGATGTTTCTTATGGATGCTCAAGCATAAGAACCACGGATTTAGGAGCTACCAACCTGGGCTTTGGAGCCAGATGAACCTGGTTCAGATCCCAGCACCACTGCTAAAAAATGGTGCCCTTGGGTATGTTAATTATCTCAGGTTTCTCTTGCGGAATGAGGATGAGGACAATGGTAATCCAAGGTTATTATATGCATTAAATGAGAAAAGACATGAAAAGCTCCCACTAGACTAGAGAACATTAGTCGTCGGGGTAGAGGTAAGAGTAGTACATAATTGACCATAAATAGTTTTATGAGAGCCCGATGCTTCCCTGAGGCGGAGGGATGACTGCCCTAAAACTGCCTTCAGAGAGAGGGGTTTGTCGTATGATGGTGGCGCTGGGAGATCCCAGGCCCGTGCCGCAGGGTGTGTCATCCATTCCTATGACCCGGAAACCACACAGCCTGTGCGTATGTTCTCTGTGGGCTCTCCTGCAAGTTCCTAGGATGTGACATGGTTACAAAGACAAAACACTGCAGGACCGGTGGCCTGGGGACTGCCGCCTCCACTTGCCTCTCTCGAGACCCCACACCACACCTCCCCTGAGACTCTCAAGAGCCTGGAGTCATGGGTGAAGCTCATTCAGGCTTGCAAGAAACACGCCTCCCAAGCACAGGCCATGGGGGTTGGGCTGTGTGAGCCTCACCTGAAGAACTAGCGCTTTGTCTCTTTCTTCTCCCCCCGCCCCCCACCTGCGCATGCGCTCTTGAAGTCACGTACTATGAGCCAGGATGCCAGGATTTGAGGATCTGGGGAGTCGGGGTCGGGGGCGGGGGGAGGGAGGCTGAAATTCCTCCTCTTCCCACGGATCACCTCCTGTAAGGACAGTAAATATGTTTGAGCTATAAAAACCCCACCATTTCCCTTCCTCTACCTTTCCTCCTCTTTTCCGTCGTTCACTAAAGATGTTCAATTGCCCCACCTAGCTTCGTAGCTTTCGCTGCCCTAAAGCTTCCTGATTAAGACTATTGAAATAATGCACTCCTCTCTTCGCAGCATTCCTGTGGCCCGTTGCTCACGCCAGTTTTGGCTAAAAAATGTTAAACTTGAGTGCACTAAGCACAGTGTCTTCTATTGTTTCTAGCTACTCAGTCTGACAGAAATAGGTACCCCCCTCAAAAAAAAGAACCATGATAATAAGCTTTTCTTTTCACGCTATTAAGGAAATCAAATCACCTCTGCTCCTCCTTTGTAATTTGCATAGCCTGCTCCTTCCTTGATGTTATGTTTCTATAGGAGCTTGAGTGATCCTGCCCATTCAAGCACTGTCTAAAGAGCTCAAGAATTCATCTCATAAACTACGTTACTCCCAGGAAAGACTCACCACCACATGAGAGATTAGAATTATGGAATTTAGTTGGAATGTCAGAACTTGGGATCCCAGGAAATCTGGAAAAATCGTCCAATGCATTGGTTCTCAAACTTTAGTGTGAGTCACCTAGGAGGTTTGTGAAAACACATATTGCTAGATCCCACCTCAGAAATCTTTATTCCGTAGGTCTGAGCTGATCATTGAGAATTTGAATTTCTAGTAAATTCCCAGGGCTGCTGGTGTTGGTTCTGGGACCCCACTTCAAGGACAATTGATCTAGCTCAATCTTCCTTCTTTAAGTAAGGAAAGTATTTCTAGCCCCGTTTTGCATATAAGACTGTGGGAGTAGAGAAAAAGCTACATACACAATTCAACCAGAATTTAGAAGAAAAGGGGAATTTTTAGGTCTTGGATTATTCTTTGCGTTGGCTAGATAAACAGCTGTAATGTCAGGGTCCTAGATGAATCGTCTAGGGAAAATAAACCACTGTGAAAAATTTGAGTTGACCTCAACTGTGACTTAACCATTGGGAGGCATGCATTTGTTACTGAAGTTCCTGAAAACAAAAAACAAAAAACAAAAAAAACTCATTTGACAGTTTTGTTTTAAACTGTCTCCAAAATGCTTTCATTGCTATTATTTGTTAGACTGCATTGACACCCAATTCACAGGAGTGTACAAGGAAACCGAAGATCAGAGATGTTAAGTAATATTCCTCTAAACTACACAATGTGTGAACTACTGAGGCAGAAAGAATGCCCAGTCTTCTTGACCTTGTTAAACAGCACGAGTCAAGATATATATATACATATATATGTATATAATGAGATATACATATATATGTATATATGTATATGATATACATATATATATAATGCAAGCCAAATATGTAATTTTAAATTTCTAGTAGCAACATTAAAAAAGTAAAAAGTAAAATAAAAAAGTAAAAAAGAAACAAGTGCAATGAATTTAACAGTAGATCTTATTTTAACCCGACATATCCAAAATATTACACCCAAAATATGTAGCTCACTATGTGGTTAGTGGATATAGTATTATACAGCATGGCTTGAACAGTCATGGGAAGCTCAGGTCAGAGAAGTTATTGCTCAAGGTCAAGCTTGGAAGGTTCAGTGGCAGGTCTTGTTTCTTTATAATTGGTAATGACCATTATGGTACGTGGAAGTATATTTATAACTCCTTTGTCATATAGCTGATGGTCTAGAGCTGCACTATCCAATACAGGCGACTGCTTGAGTTCTCATTAAAGTGAATTAAAATTAAATGAAATTAGCATGTGGCGTTTCCTATGGAGGGCAAGTTGGTCAGAGCAGGAGAAGCTGCGGTCACAGTCTGGACACTGGAAAGATTTGATTCCAGTATGTTTTCGGAAATGTCTTGTCAGTTCATCAGACCGAGCAAATTTCCATGTGCATCCTTCCCATGTACATTTGTAGGGTTTTTCTCCTGTGTGTGTTCTTCTGTGCGCTTTCAAGTGAGAGCTCTTAGTGTACACCTTGTTGCATCCATCATAGTCGCATCTGTGGATCTTGTGCTTCCTTTGGGTGTCTGGAGATTCCACAGGTAAAGGTCTCTTTTCTGGTTGCACTATGACTGACGGGTGATTCTCTTGCAACAGTGCTTGCGGGGGGGACACTGAGTTCATTAAAGGGGGTGACATTTCTTCAGGATAATAATCTGTCCTCTGTGGTTCAATCCCAGGTTCTATTTTAATTTTTTTCTGTAATATAGGCTTCTCATATGATTCAATTACAGGTATACTTGCATGCTGCTATTTGAGTTCTCCATCTCCTCCGACAAGGAGACCATGAGCGGCTGCTGGAGGTGTCTGGTGTACGCCACATGCTAGTTTGAATGGCTCCGTCCCCCACTCAGCGTGGCTCCCCACTCTCCCGGCTCTCTCTCTATCCTCCTTCCCATGATCTAACTCATTTTTTACATGTACATTTTAATTTGGATTCGGCTGGTCTGAATCTCTGAATTTGTATCATTCAAACTTCCATATGGTCAGTAGTAGATGTTCTTTAATCCTCCTCTCCTTACCACGGGTCGGATCTAAAGAATGTGAACACTTTTTTTTTTTTTTTCCGGGGATGCTAAGCAAACCCTTCTTACAGATACACTTAATGTAACAAGAACAAGGGAACACGTGAACTTAAAATAACCAATTGTCGGTTTCTCCATGTATTTCTCAAAAGAATGTCAAAGTAAATGTATTAGAAATACAAAAAAAAAAAAATTAAATGAAATTAAAAATTGATTTCTTCAATCCTACTAGCCACTTTCATGGGCTCCCTAGCCCCACGAGGTTGGTGCCTGCCCATGGGAGAGCACAAGTATAGACTTTTTCTCCTGATCTCTTTGAACATTCAAGCAATATGGAGATACATTGTTTTTCTTCCACTGACTGTCTCCACTAACAGCCCTAGCTCAGTCTTCCCTCTACTTCCTATAGGGAAACCCTGGAGACAATGCGATATACATTCTTCCAGTTCCTGTCTATGTACTTTGTACATATGAATATTCATGTGTATTGCTTTCTGGTTGTTTATATAAATGGCATCGTTCTTTTTGTATTTAGTAATTTGTTTTTATTTACATATTTCCTGAGGGAATTCCATATTTATACATATATGCCCACACAAGTTATTTTAATTCTTTCACAGTATTCTGTTATGCTTACAGTATACAATACCTCTGTGTGTATGTAGCCTATTTTTAATATTTTGCTATTGCAAACAATGAAACAGTGACTCTCATTTTGCATATCTTTTCTTTTTGCATTTGTATATTTCTTTTGAACAATTTTTTTTTTGTGTATTTATTTTTATTTTCTTTCTTTTTTTTTTAATTTTTTTTTTATAGTTAGGTTAATCCCCATACATTACATCATTAGTTTTAGATATAGTGTTCCATGATTCATTGTTTGTGCATAACACCCAGTGCTCCATGCAGAACGTGCCCTCCTCAATACCCATCACCAGGCTAAACCATCCTCCCACCCCCCTCCCCTCTAGAACCCTCCGTTTGTTTTTCAGAGTCCATCGTCTCTCATGGTTCGTCTACCCCTCCGATTTCCCCCCCTTCATTCTTCCCCTCCTGCTACATTCTTCTTCTTTTTTACTTTCTTAACATATATTGCATTATTTGTTTCAGAGGTACAGATCTGAGATTTAACAGTCTTGCACAACTCACAGCGCTTACCAGAGCACATACCCTCCCCAGTGTCCATCACCCAGTCACCCTATCCCTCCCACCCCACCCCCCACTCCAGCAACCCTCAGTTTGTTTCCTGAGATTAAGAATTCCTCATATCAGTGAGGTCATATGATACATGTCTTTCTCTGTTTGACTTATTTCGCTCAGCATAATACCCTCCAGTTCCATCCACGTCGTTGCAAATGGCAAGATCTCATTCCTTTTGGTGGCTGCATAATATTCCATTGTGTATATATACCACATCTTCTTTATCCATTCATCTGTCGTTGGACATCTTGGCTCTTTCCACAGTTTGGCTATTGTGGACATTGCTGCTATAAACATCGGGGTGCACGTAGCCTTTCGGGTCCCTACTTTTGTATCTTTGGGGTAAATACCCAGTAGTGCAATTGCTGGATCATATGGTAGCTCTATTTTCAACTTTTTGAGGAACCTCCATACTGTTTTCCAGAGTGGCTGCACCAGCTTGCATTCCCACCAACAGTGTAGGATGGTTCCCCTTTCTCCGCATCCCCGCCAACATCTGTCATTTCCTGACTTGTTAATTTTAGCCATTCTGACTGGTGTGAGGTGGTATCTCATTGAGGTTTTGATTTGGATTTCCCTGATGCCAAGCGATGTTGAGCACTTTTTCATGTGTCTGTTGGCCATTTGGATGTCTTCTTTGGAAAAATGTCTGTTCATGTCTTCTGCCCATTTCTTGATTGGATTCTTTGTTCTTTTGGTGTTGAGTTTGATGAGTTCTTTATAGATTTCGGATACTAGCCCTTTATCTGATCTGTCATTTGCAAATATCTTCTCCCATTCTGTCGGTTGTCTTTTGGTTTTGTTGACTGTTTCCTTTGCTGTGCAAAAGCTTTTTATCTTGATGAAATCCCAATAGTTCATTTTTGCCCTTGCTTCCCTTGTCGTTGGCAATGTTTCTAGGAAGAAGTTGCTGCGGCTGAGGTCGAAGAGGTTGCTGCCTGTGTTCTCCTCTAGGATTTTGATGGACTCCTGTCTCACATTGAGGTCTTTCAACCATTTGGAGTCTATTTTTGTGTGTGGTGTAAGGAAATGGTCCAGTTTCATTCTTCTGCATGTGGCTGTCCAATTTTCCCAACACCATTTGTTGAAGAGACTGTCTTTTTTCCATTGGACATTCTTTCCTGCTTTGTCAAAGATTAGTTGACCATAGAGTTGAGGGTCCATTTCTGGGCTCTCTATTCTGTTCCATTGATCTATGTGTCTGTTTTTGTGCCAGTACCATACTGTCTTGATGATGACAGCTTTGTAGTAGAGCTGGAAGTCCGGAATTGTGATGCCGCCAGCTTTGCTTTTCTTTTTCAACATTCCTCTGGCTATGCGGGGTCTTTTCTGGTTCCATACAAATTTTAGGATTATTTGTTCCATTTCTTTGAAGAAAGTGGATGGTATTTTGATGGGGATTGCATTGAATGTGTAGATTGCTCTAGGTAGGATTGACATCTTCACAATATTTGTTCTTCCAATCCATGAGCATGGAACGTTTTTCCATTTCTTTGTGTCTTCCTCAATTTCTTTCATGAGTATTTTATAGTTTTCTGAGTACAGATCCTTTGCCTCTTTGGTTAGATTTATTCCTAGGTATCTTATGGTTTTGGGTGCAATTGTAAATGGGATCGACTCCTTAATTTCTCTTTCTTCTGACTTGTTGTTGGTGTATAGGAATGCCACTGACTTCTGTGCATTGATTTTATATCCTGCCACTTGACTGAATTCCTGTATGAGTTCTAGCAGTTTTGGGGTGGAGTCTTTGGGATTTTCCACATAAAGTATCATATCATCTGCAGAGAGTGAGAGCTTGACTTCTTCTTTGCCGATTTGGATGCCTTTTATTTCTTTTTGTTGTCTGATTGCTGTGGCTAGGACTTCCAATACTATGTTGAATAGCAGTGGTGATAGTGGACGTCCCTGCCACGTTCCTGACCTTAGGGGGAAAGCTCTCAGTTTTTCCCCATTGAGAATGATATTCGCTGTAGGTTTTTCATAGATGGCTTTTATGATATTGAGGTATATACCCTCTATCCCTATACTCTGAAGAGTTTTGATCAAGAAAGGATGCTGTACTTTGTCAAATGCTTTTTCTGCATCTATTGAGAGGATCATGTGATTCTTGTTTTTTCTTTTGTTAATGTATTGTATCACGTTGATTGATTTGCGGATGTTGAACCAACCTTGCAGCCCAGGGATAAATCCGACTTGGTCGTGGTGAATAATCCTTTTAATGTACTGTTGGATCCTATTGGCTAGTATTTTGGTGAGAATTTTTGCATCCATGTTCATCAGGGATATTGGTCTGTAATTCTCCTTTTTGATGGGGTCTTTGTCTGGTTTTGGGATCAAGGTAATGCTGGCCTCATGAAATGAGTTTGGAAGTTTTCCTTCCATTTCTATTTTTTGGAACAGTTTCAGAAGAATAGGTATTAATTCTTCTTGAAATGTTTGGTAGAATTCCCCTGGGAAGCCATCTGGCCCTGGGCTTTTGTTTTTTGGGAGATTTTTGATGACTGCTTCAATTTCCTTAGTGGTTATAGGTCTGTTCAGGTTTTCTATTTCTTCCTGGTTCAGTTTTGGTAGTTGATACATCTCTAGGAATGCATCCATTTCTTCCAGGTTATCTAATTTGCTGGCATAGAGTTGCTCATAATATGTTCTTATAATTGTTTGTATTTCTTTGGTGTTGGTTGTGATCTCTCCTCTTTCATTCATGATTTTGTTGATTTGGGTCATTTCTCTTTTCTTTTTGATAAGTCTGGCCAGGGGGTTTATCAATCTTGTTAATTCTTTCAAAGAACCAGCTCCTAGTTTCGTTGATCTGTTCTACTGTTCTTTTGGTTTCTATTTCATTGATTTCTGCTCTGATCTTTATTATTTCTCTTCTCCTGCTGGGTTTAGGCTTTATTTGCTGTTCTTTCTCCAGCTCCTTTAGGTGTAGGGTTAGGTTGTGTACTTGAGACCTTTCTTGTTTCTTGAGAAAGGCTTGTATTGCTATATACTTTCCTCTTAGGACTGCCTTTGCTGCATCCCAAAGATTTTGAATAGTTGTGTTTTCATTTTCATTGGTTTCCATGAATTTTTTTAATTCTTCTTTAATTTCCTGGTTGACCCATTCATTCTTCAGTAGGATGCTCTTTAGCCTCCATGTATTTGAGTTCATTCCGACTTTCCTCTTGTGACTGAGTTCTAGTTTCAAAGCATTGTGGTCTGAAAATATGCAGGGAATGATCCCAATCTTTTGGTATCGGTTGAGACCTGATTTATGACCTAGGATGTGATCTATTCTGGAAAATGTTCCATGGGCACTAGAGAAGAATGTGTATTCCGTTGCTTTGGGATGGAATGTTCTGAATATGTCTGTGAAGTCCATTTGTTCCAGTGTGTCATTTAAAGTCTTTATTTCCTTGTTGATCTTTTGCTTAGATGATCTGTCCATTTCAGTGAGGGGGGTGTTAAAGTCCCCCACTATTATTGTATTGTTGTTGATGTGTTTCTTTGCTTTTGTTATTAATTGCCTTATATAATTGGCTGCTCCCATGTTAGGGGCATAGATATTTACAATTGTTAGATCTTCTTGTTGGATAGACCCTTTAAGTAGGATATAGTGTCCTTCCTCATCTCTTATTACAGTCTTTGGTTTAAAATCTAATTTGTCTGATATAAGGATTGCCACCCCAGCTTTCTTTTGGTGTCCATTAGCATGGTAAATGGTTTTCCACCCCCTCACTCTAAATCTGGGGGTGTCTTTGGGTCTAAAATGAGTCTCTTGCAGACAGCATATCGATGGGTCTTGTTTTTTAATCCAATCTGATAGGCTTTGTCTTTTGATTGGGGCATTTAGCCCATTTCCATTCAGGGTAACTATTGAAAGATAGGAATTTAGTGCCATTGTATTGCCTGTAAAGTGACTGTTACTGTATATTGTTTGTGTTCCTTTCTGGTCTATGTTGCTTTTAGGCTCTCTCTTTGCTTAGAGGACCCCTTTCAAGATTTCTTGTAGGGCTGGTTTCGTGTTTGCAAATTCCTTTAGTTTTTGTTTGTCCTGGAAGCTTTTTATCTCTCCTTCAATTTTCAATGACAGCCTAGCTGGATATAGTATTCTTGGCTGCATATTTTTCTCATTTAGTGCTCTGAATATGTCCTGCCAGTCCTTTCTGGCCTGCCAGGTCTCTGTGGATAAGTCTGTTGCCAATCTAATGTTTCTACCATTGTAGGTTACAGATCTCTTCTCCCGAGCTGCTTTCAGGATTTTCTCTTTGTCTCTGAGACTCGTAAGTTTTACTATTAGATGTCGAGGTGTTGACCTATTTTTATTGATTTTGAGAGGGGTTCTCTGTGCTTCCTGGGTTTTGATGCCTGTTTCCTTCCCCAAATTAGGGAAGTTCTCTGCTATAATTTGCTCCATTATACCTTCTGCCCCTCTCTCTCTTTCTTCTTCTTCTGGGATCCCAATTATTCTAATGTTGTTTCGTCTTATGGTATCGTTTATCTCTCGAATTCTGCCCTCGTGATCCAGTAGTTGTTTATCTCTCTTTTTCTCAGCTTCTTTATTTTCCATCATTTAGTCTTCTATCTCACTGATTCTTTCTTCTGCCTCATTTATCCTAGCAGTTAGCGCCCCCATATTTGATTGCACCTCATTAATAGCCTTTTTGATTTCGACTTGGTTAGATTTTAGTTCTTTTACTTCTCCAGAAAGGGTTTCTCTAATAACTTCCATGCTTTTTTCAAGCCCAGCTAGTATCTTTAAAGTGATGATTCTGAACTCTAGATCTGACATCGTACTAATGTCCATATTGAGTAGGTCCCTGGCAGTCGGTACTACCTCTTGTTCTTTTTGTTGAGGTGATTTTTTCCATCTTGTCATTTTGTGCAGAGGAGAATAGATTAATGAGAAAACAAAATGCTAGCAGGGTAACAACTTCCCCAGAAAATATACTCTAAACAAATCAGAAAAGACCTGAAGCAGTGGGAAAAGAAAGGGAAAGAGAGAAAAAAGAAAAAGAAAGAAAAAAAGAAAAAAGATAAAGATAAAGATAAAAACAAACAAAAACAGAACAAAACAAAACAAAAACAGAATGTGATCAAATATGATCAGGCTGGTGCATAGATCAGTGCTACACACTAGATTTTGGGTGTATTTTGGTCTGTTAGAAGAAAGTGCCTCCCAAAATTTTAAAGAAAGAAAAACTTATATATGTACAAAAATAAGGGTTGATATGATGAAGGGATGGAATATGGCTGTAAAGATGGAAATTATAAAAAATTTTATAAAAGGAATTGATAAGTTGTTTGAAAAAAGAAAGAAGAGGATTTAAAAAAAAAAAAAAAGAAAAGAGGGAGAGAATGTGATCAGGCAGGGGAGTAGAAAAAACCATACACTAGAGATTTAGAGTATATTTTGATCTGTTAGAAGAAACTATCTCAAAATTTTAAAGAGGGAACAACTTATATATATATGCTAAAAATACGGGTAACTACTATGAAGGGATAGAATATGACTCTAAAAATGAAAAATAAAAATGTTTTTTTTAAAAAAGGTATTGATAAGATGTTGGTTGAAAAAGGGAAAAAGAAAAATTCAAAAAAAAAACAAGAAAAAAGAAAAAAGAAAAAAAGACAGCTAAAAAAAATAATTTACTTTGAAAGGCTAAAGAATCATGGTAAAAAAGCCATGAATTCTATGTGCAGTATTCCCCTAGCGCTGGAGTTCTGCCGTTCTCACTGATCGGTAAACCCGTTCTTGGCTGGCTGTTCTCGCTGATCTTCTGGGGGAGGGGCCTGTTGCTGCGGTTCCCAAATGTCTTTGCCGGAGGCAGAATTGCCCCGCCCTTGCCGGTCCGGGCCAAGTAATCTGCTCGGGTTTGCTCTCCGGAGCTTTTGTTCCCTGCAAGCTTTCCGTACAGCTTTGGAGGCGGAGAGTGAAAATGGTGGCCTCCCAGTCTCCGCCCGGAGGAGCCGAGAACTTGGGGCCCCGCTCCTCAGTGAGCCCCCAGGGACAAGCAGTCAGTCACTCCCGTCTCCCCGGTCTCTGGCCGCACTCCGTGCTCACCCGGCCTGTGACCGCGCATTTCTATCTCTGGCACCTGACCCCGGGTGGAGTCTCCAAACCCAGCAGATCCCCGCGGTGCGCTCCCGCACCTCTCCTCCCGGGGGAAGAAGGTGAGTCTCCCCGGATCTGCCGCTTGTTGGGTCCCTGCTGGAGGAGTAGTGGCCTGGCTGTGCCGCGGATCACGGTTTATAGCAACCCCGAGCTGAGAGCCCGCGCCTGGGCTCCATCTCTGCAGCCGGCTTCCCTGCTCCGATACCTGGGAGCTCTGCCGCACTCAGGCACCCCCGGTCTTTCTGTGACCCCAAGGGTCCTGAGACCACACTGTCCCGTGAGGGTTCCACCCCCTGCTTAGCCACCAGAGTGACCTCCCTCAGTGGAGCAGACTTCTAAAAGTTCCGATTTTGTGCTCCGTGGCTCTATCACTTGCCAGAAGCGGCCGACGGAGGCCCCTCCCCCGCCGTCTATCCTCCCGAATATCGCCTCGGATTCACTTCTCCACACGTCCTACCTTCCAGAAAGTGGTCGCTTTTCTGTTCAGAGAGTTGTTGCTATTCTTTTCTTCGATCTCCTGTTGAGTTTGTAGGTGTTCAGAATGGTTTGATCCCTATCCAGCTGAATTCCTGAGACCAGACGAAATCCAGGTCTCCTACTCCTCCACCATCTTGCTCCGCCCTCCTCTTTTGAACAATTTTCTAAAGGTATGTTCACTTCATCCAAGTATATACATGTTTTAAATTTTGGTAGGTATTTCCAATCTGCCTTTCAAATACCCCTCCCATTTGAAATGCCACCTTTATCTCAAACTATATTTCCAATACAAAGGTCCTGTTTCTTATTTTTTTTAATGATTAGTTTTTCTATGCCTGCATAAATATTTTCTTAGTTACCAAGCATCATGGTATATTTTAATAGCTGCTAGAACAAGTCTGCTTATTTATTTAATCATTCATTCACTTAATGTCTGTTATTCCTGACCATTCTCTCTTTCATATGAACATTAGAACCAATAACTTCTTCAACCAAAACTCACAGGCCACGCCCACCTGAAATATAGTATATTCAGGAGGGTTTGGATATACTTCCTTTGAATTTGTCAGAATTCAAAGTACAATCTGCATAGGGCAGATTTTCTAGATATAACAGACTGATTTCACTGAGAAATGACAAGGCATTGCCCATTAATATACTTGCATATTTTAGGCAGTTGTAAAATCTTTATTGAATGAGGAAGACCAGACCCTGCTATTACCTTTTAAATAATGTATTTAAGGATAAATGGCCTCCTGGCAGTGATCACTAACTTTAGGATTTTGACTTATTATGTTTCTGTACTGATTCATCTCCACAATCATTTAACTCCAAAATTCTTTAACACAATTAAATCTATGTTTCAGGAGTTCCTTTCTGAAATAAGGGAAAGTGCATATTTCAATCATGTTTTCCTATTGTGGTTGCCTTCAGCTCAGAATTAATGTAAAAATGACAATTCTATTTAAAAACCTCTAGAAATGTAAGTGGGATTAAATGTTTATGAAAATCAGCTTGTGTTATATATTTATTCATTTCAAAATAAGGGGAAAAAGCGATGAAAAAAAGCTTTCAAACCTTCTGGCTATTTCCCTAGTAACACCTTTTAAGTTTGAAACATTTTGAGGAAAATTTTGCAATTCTAAGAAAAAGCTGCAAAAGGCAAGCCTTCCAAATGAAAGAAAATCTAAAGTAAGAGAAAGAAAAGCTTCTTTCTTCTTAATAAATTATATTCAATGGAGGTGCTTTTTCTCTAAATTCTCTCCTGTTTACTATGAACCTAAGAGAAAACCTGGCAGGTAGAAAAGTATAGGCAAGCACATGTTTGGGCTATTTGAACCTTAAATGAAAACGAGAGAGAGAGGAAAAAAAAAGTCCCAGGCATCGATGCAGACTAAATCACAAACTATAAAATCTACAGCTCTCCCCCATTCAACACATCAGTTTTACAGTTTTAAAGATATTTCTCAAATTTCTGTAAAAAGTAAACAGAAAATTATGAGAATAAATACTTTTCTAAGCTGATGTAGCAATATGTATTTCATTTAATGCTCTTTGTATTTTTAATGTATTTTTGTGACATTTTTGCAATTCAGTCATGTTTGTGATGAATTCAAAAGTGCACATTCTTACAACTGGAGCGTGCTCGGTAAATTTGTTTCAGTTTCACACCACCAAGACGCAGGATGTCACACTCTTCAGAAAAGTCAAAATAGCAACAGAAACCCTGTGAATGTGAGACTCTGCTGAGGAGTTTCATATTCTAGAACCATCACATGTGTTTGATTTTGTGTGCTTTCATTCCATACCCAAAACATAAGAACTTGTACAACAGTTTGAGAACTGGGGTGATTTCATTTGTGTTTAATGTATGTTTTATTAAAACCCTGTTGCTTATAAAAACCTCTTCTACTGTCAAAACCCATTCTGGATCTAAAACAAGAGGTCACAGGGGAAGTGCAAAATTCTCCAAAGGCCTTGGCGTGCAGCATGAAGTCCCAGCCGGTCGTGGTTTCCCACTGTGTGACCTCATGAGGCTCCCAGATATGAATTTTCACAAGTGGAAAGGGTAGACTCTTGGTGCAGTTGACCCAAGGCCATTAAGCCATCACTTAGCAAGTGAAAATAACACGTCAAAAGGTGACACTTCCTAAGTGATCTGAGTCTGGTTTCCCCCCAACCACCCCCCGCCCCCGGCCACTAAACTGGTTCAGATAGAATTGTGTATCCCTCAGAAGTGGGAAGGGAGTAGAAAAAAAATTTTAATCTGGTTAATATAATTACATATTTCCAACTAAATACAACCAAGGTTGTGCTATGCAAGGGGAGGGGGGATGGTTGGCCAATCTCTTGCTCTCTAGCTCTCTTTTTGTTAAGTAGGCTCCACACCCAAAGTGGGGCTTGTACTCACTGAGATCAAGAGTCAGATGTTCTAAGACTGCCTTTAGTTTTTGTAATTTTAATTTTAACATATTCCACGTACATATGTCTTTAACCTCAATGGCAATATGTCCAGACCAGAGTTTCTCAATGTCAGTACTAATGTTTGGACCTGATAATTCTTTGCCATGGGAAGCTGTCCTGTGCACAATAGGATGGTTCACACATCCCTGGCCTCTATGTATTAGATGCCAATGTAGCCTGTCCACCCTACATGCATATGCACACAGTTGTGCCAACTCAACATGTCTCCCATCCTTGCCAGATGTCCCCTGGGATGCAAAATGTCCTGGCCTATGTCTTTGCTTGTTTTCCAAGTACAAAGACAGTTTGCTGGTGAGTCCATTCACCTGTTCATAATATTTATTTATTTATTTAAATTTTTTGCGTAGAGAGAGGTCATAAGACTTTTTTCCCTTATGAAATCAGAAGGATATAATGCAATTAAAACACCATTAAGTAGGGTAAATATGTGTGTGTGTGTGTGTGTGTGTGTGTGTGTGTGTGTGTGTGTGTGGAGAGAAAGAGAGAGAGAGAGAGAATGTTTGACAGGTTCAACTGGGGTAAAATTATTGAATTGGTAAGTGCCTTGTCCCAGCAAGTAAAATGTTACCATGGTTTGGAGGTGTGTAGTCAAAGAAAGAATGGTGTCAGTATTCCTATAGAAATACTAAACATGCATAGAATTTTGCTTCTTTTTGGTGAACTTACATAGGGTATCACGTGCCAGACACAGGACTGAGCACCTAGCATATGGGACTTCATCCATTAGGAGGTACGACTACTATTCTCATTATACAAAAGAGGAAACTGATGTGTGGCAGGATTATGTGATGCCCCCCCCCCCCCCCCCGTTTCACTTGCAGAAAGAACCGTAACTAGATTAGACAGACAGACTCAGCTCCTAGTATAGCAACATGCTGGACTATTTTGGCTTACTTAAAATTACTGCATTATTCGTTGAAAATGTTTATCTCCCAGACATTTTAAGATATTCAGTGACCCCTAAATTTCATCAATGTGTTTTCAGTAAATAGATACTTATTCTATTGCTAATGAATCCAAACATCTTTAGATCAGTTAATAGGACATATTGAGTGTGTATGTGAGGGGGAAAGTAGCATAAAGCATTCCAAAGAACAATACAAATAATCTCTTTAATGACCACTGTCTGAGATATTTTTATGTTATAATTCTCCTCATTGCTGTGGAAAACTGAGCAGACTGAAAATGTAAATCCTCAGGAAACAATAGCTACAGAATCTCTTGAAGCATTTTGTATCGCTCTTCCATAATCTGTGTAACATAAAGCAAATGCATCTCATTTTATCAGTTAGATACAGTTTCCAGCCCATCACATTTATGAAGGTCGCAAGCCGTATGATTAAGAACACAGGTTTGGGTGTCAGAAATCCTTGAGTTCATTAAGAACATAGGTTTGGGTGTCAGAAATCCTTGAGTTCAAATTCTGTTTTCACTGCATACTCTCTGTAACTTTAAGCCTCAGCTTTTTTTTTTAATCTATAAAAGGGAACAAAAATACTACTCATAAGTTTTTTGTGCATATGAGGTGATCAGGTAGATATAATGTATGTGAAGCAATGACCACCTTCTCCCTGCAGTAAATTCTCCTTAAATGTGGGTTTATGTACAGTCATGTACCTGTGTGCTTAGGTCCAGTGATTTTTCGTGAGGAGATAATTATGTCCAGTCATATTTCCAGAGATGGGTTAGGCTACTAACTATGGTTACCTTACTAGGAGTCCCTTGAGAACCCCTTCTGTTGTGGCCATAATCCAACCATTGAGCAAAGACCAGGAGAGCTATGGCCATGCTCTGTTAGCTGGGGAGGCTCTGGAGCTCCTAAAGACAGTGCCAGTGGCCATTTCAAGCACAGCAGAAGTTAGTGGAGGGTGAGTGCACTGTGGCAGGAATTGAAGGCACCGGCTTCCTATCTTCAATCATAGATGCTTCTTACCTTCCAGTCAAGACCGGTGTTGAGCAGGGTCTCCAGGGAGCCATCATCTTACCCTCTCCCTTTCCCCAGCCACTCTCAGGATGGTTTCCTGCTATGACTGCATCCATTTTCCCTCCTTTGGATAACACAATCCTGATTTTCTTTGGGAAGCCACCTCTGCGTCCTCAGCCGTGTTGTTTTGGCTGGATCCCGATCAGCTTAAAGCAACTGGAATACCCAGACTCCTGCCACATGACTGGTTTGGGATGGGGCACAGAAGGCAGTCCAGGGGATGGAAGGAGATCCTGCTGGGGGTCCGTGAAACAGAATCTTCTTCTCCTTTTCTAGATTGTGGGGTAAGAATATGTGAGCTGCGGAACGTTTACAGCCACGTTGCTTCTGTAAGACAAGATCATGGCGGCTCAGAGTAGCCACTAGGGAAGACGTTTAAATAGCCGGAAGAAGCCTAGCTTGCAACTAACCCTGCATTTGAACTTTATGGGTAAAGAGCCAGTAAATACTCCTTTTCTTCCTCCTCTTCCTACTCCCCTTCTCCTTCTTCTCCTTCTTTGACTAATTTAAGTCAGTTTTCATTTGTGTCTAAGATCTCCCGATTCACCCACATTTTATTTCCATAACATCTTCATCTTTTATTGTAGAACATATCCTGTGCCTTGCATTTATGGGTACTTATGTCCACATGTCTGTATCTTGCACGAGGCGCAGGGGCGGGGTTGGGTAGGAAGGATAATCTAGATGATTGTCTTCTTTCTCTCCCCTTGGGACATGGTAGTATTTTTACATGCAGTCAGTCCTCAAGAGGGATAATTGTTGAATGAACAAACAAACGAATGAACGAATGAATGAACATATAGCTGTAATAATACAGCTTTAAACATTTCTCAGGCTTGGCAAGGTGATATTATTTGCAGTTTACTTTTTAAATTCCCAGCGACTAATGAGTTAGCTATTATTTAACTGATTTATTTCCACTACAAAAAAAGAGAGGTAAAGCAAAGATAAAGGGTCCCGAACCTTTGCTCTGATCCTGGGTAAAAGAAAATTGTGTGGACTCACACTGGAGATGGGAAAGCACTTTTTCTTCCTAAGGAAATACCGTGTGACGAAGGTCCCAGCCCCGGTGTGTGTGGGGGGGCAGGAGTCTCGGTTCAGCTGTACAGATACCTGGAGCCCTGGTGTGGTGAGTTTGCTGGAAAGGCCTGGCGGCCATGGAACGGCAGGTGGATGTCTGGAAGGGGATAGGAGTAGTGAATTCTGAGCCATCCGGCAGGTCCTCCAGTCCTCCGCTGTTTTTGTTGATTTCAGTTTATTTTTCCATGAGAATGTTTGGTGACCTGTGGGAGAACACAGAGAAGTGCTGCTAGAACAATCAACCATTTTTAGAAGGATTTCTTACGATCAGTATCAGGCTGGAGTTGATACGCTCTCTTGCTGCTCCATGGTGCAGTTATGGGTTTGGGGCAATGGATACCTCATGCGGTAAAGTGGGTGATGGTGACTTATCTGGAGGGCATGTGTGGAGGGGAGACACAGTGCAAGAACCTCTTCGTGCCTCTGCCAAGGGTGGCCATGGCCAAGAGGAAAGAGCAACAGCTAGACGCGGAGCCCTGGCTGGTGTTACATGGAGGCTGAGTGTTTCTCCTTTACAGTGGGAGGCCCTGGCAGAGACCAGCTCTGTGGTGGAGACTGAGCCACAGCTTTTCACTGTATCAGAACTCGGCTTCCCTTTGATCCCAGAACCCCTGAATCTTTGCTTATTATTTTGTATTGTTTTTGTATCTGATATTTATTTAATACCATCCAGCTGGTGGGTTCGATTACTGAATCTATTCTAATGAGAGGAGCTAATCCCCTGAGAAGATGAGCACCACCTCCTAGAACAGATTGTAGCCATGGTCCTGGGCTCAGGAAGTACACTGCAGTGGGAGCCCACCCCCTCAAGCTGCTGGCTTCCCCACTCAGTGGTTCTCTGAGCTTGGGCAAGTTACTCCCTTTCTCCATGTCTTAACTCCTTACCTGAAAAATGGGATAAAAATAGCACCTCCTTCATAAAGTCAAACAGATTAAAACATGTGTTTGGGACGTAGGAAGCACAGTACATTATTGGCATGTAGCAAGTACCCAGAACATGTTAGCTGAAACTTTATGTTTAGCACATTGAATCCGTAAAAATCACAGCTCCTATTTATGGGTGGAAGGCTCTTTGTGATGAAATTAAATTTCTGCCTCACCTATCCACTGACCTAGGACTCTTATATCCCCTCTCAAGATAAAAATCACCACCAAACCCACATATTTAAGTCTTGGACTGGTGGGTTGTTGTATCCAAGTCTACCATGGAGTAATTATTTTTTTTTTTTTATTTTAAAGATTTTATTTATTTATTTGACAAAGAGAGACACAGCGAGAGAGGGAACACAAGCAGGGCGAGTGGGAGAGGGAGAAGCAGGCTTCCCGCGGAGCAGGGAGCCCGATGTGGGGCTCGATCCCAGGACCCTGGGATCAAGACCTGAGCCGGAGGCAGACACTTAACGACTGAGCCACCCAGACGCCCCTACCATGGAGTAATTATTGAAGTTGCAGCATTGCCCACATCCCCACTGCAGCCCTTTGAAGACACAGCACCAGTAGGACCCTCTGTGTGTTGTTAAATGACCTCGGGGACCCACCTGGAGAGCTGTTCTATTTTCTCTTAACCTCCTCTGTTGCTTTTCATATAAACAAGTGAAACTTTTTTTTAATTAAAAAAATCTGAGGTCAGTTAGGAACGTCCTTGTGACTTTTGTGTAGTGTAAAACAGACCCTCTGGGGAAATGAATCAGGCTAATATCTGGTTAGCTGGCTCATGCTAGGAGCGATCCAATAAAATACCGACTTTCAAGTTCTCTCCCACACCCTTCTTGCTCCTCTTCCCTCTCCTCTCTACAACGCTGCCAGAGCGTGTAGTTACTTGCTTGGCACCAGCCCTCCCTGCCAACGATCGGTTCCAGGAGGACAGACATTGTCTCTCTTCCCTCCACATTTTATTGTCAGAGACTAGTGTGGTGCCTGATTCATAGTACTATATTTAGTAAATATTTGGTAAGCTACTAATGAACATCCAAATGTTGGCTAGGAAAACAGAGCATGCTGAATCCCAACATCAGCTGATTTGGAAGGGTGGGTCAGCTGTTGCCAGAGAGCCACACAACTTCTCCCTGAAGAACCTACTGGTGAACTTTTGTGGCATGTTTCCCTGTGTGCTGACCGATGAATGAAAGGTAATACATAATATTTTGTGGTACCGAATGACATCCATTTTAAGTTAGAATTTATACACAGCTATAAATTCTGTGTGTTTATTCCAATTCCAAATTCTATGTGTTTATTCCAAGCTGCTCAAAGGAATTGGAATAAACATACACAAAATCTCTCCTTTCAGAAATTCCATCAAAAACATGGTTCAAGTAAATGGAAGTGAGTGGTTGTGTTAATCCAACTTGGGAGTGGTCTTTCCATTGCTCTTTATGTTGTAATTGCATCACTTCAATTTTTTTTCTCATTATACAACATACCCACTGATAAGAAATACTGATACATACTAATACTCTCCTCCCCAAAATGGGAAAAGAAGTCCTTTCCATTTATTTTCAACCAGAGACGACTTAGATTAACAACTGATTAACAATTGAGAATATATCCTACTTTTATAGATATGTAAATCTGCTGAATTTATTTTATTGAAATTAACATGATTTTTTCTATCTTCTCTTTATTATAGAAACAAAATCTACGTTAAAAAATCAAACCATATGAAATATTAAGAAAATGAAAGTTTCAAGTAATCTCATGCCCTAGAGTCACTCTACTCAAAAACATGGTCCCTAACCCTGCAATGGTCTGCCTCAAACCATTTGTTACTAGTCTGCTAGGATGTAAGGAAACTAAACAGTTAAAAACTTTAACAGCAATTTGACATTTTAATTGTATTTTATAAAACTTTTGTTTCCCAAAGGATTAGAAAAAATAACGAGTTTTAAAGATCTGGTTCTTCACCACAGATAGACTGAAAAACACTGGATTAGAAAGAGTTTGCTTTATGTTCGTTGAGATCATTTTCAAAACCTAGGCTACTCTATCTGTGTGTCTATGTATGAATACCTACCTATCGATATACACAGACACACGGCACGTACATGTATTTATTCACAAGACCTATATATGGAGAGAAACACACATACACAGATGTACAGATATATATAACAATACTGAAGCTTTAACAAAAATGAAATTCCAATAATGAAACACAGAGCATATGTTTTCCTGTTTAATCCTCAAAATGGCAACAGGAATGGGCTACAATAATTGCCCCTATTTCACAAAGAGATTTCTGTTCCCTAAACTCAATAATAAATTCTCAGCAGAAGTAAGTGCTCAAAGGAATTTCACATTGAGGTATGCATCTAGAACTTTTGAAAAGACACACACACACAGAAAAAACTGAAATAACTCAGAATTAGAGCCAAGACTCCAGAAAGTGGACTCAACCAACAAAATCTTGTGGCTGCATCTGGCACGTGAGGACACGAGATCTATGATAAATAATGTGTAAGGTGACATCATGTCCACTCGCCAAGTTCTGTGCTGACCATCATTCCATCTGTGACTAGATTCCAAGTTTCTGGGGGCCTCTCTTCTACCAAGTAACCAACAGTGGAGTATCTGCTGATTGTACGTCTTGCCTCCTGGGCCCTCCTCCTGCTCACAGTAGGTGTTGATTCCAGAGATGGAAGTCAGGGATAGAGTCAAGGGTAGGTCGTCCTGAGGGGCAACCCCAAGCGATCCTCTGTGCTGACTCTTCTACCGTGAGCAGGTACACTCAGCAAAATTCCCAGGAAATTCTCTGGAAATCTGAGCAAAGCATACATGGCCAAATAATATAAGCGTAGAAGAATATTTTGCCAATAATTTATGTGACACTTCTTTTTGCTCTATGTGAATACATCCCTAATTCCTGCATTTAAAGTACCAAATCAGGGGTGCCTGGGTGGCTCAGTCAGTTAAGCATCTGCCTTCGGCTCAGGTCATGGTCTCAGGGTCCTGGGATCGAGTCCCACGTCGGGCTCCCTGCTCAGCGGGGAGTTTGCTTCTCCCTCTCCCTCTGCCTGCTGCTCCCCTTGCTTGTGCTCTCTCTCTGTCAAATAAATAAATAAAATCTTAAAAAAAAAAATAAAGTACCAAGTTAAAGTACCCAGGTCACTGATTTTGGTCACTATAGGCTTATTTTGTAGAGGTAAATAGTTTTACTTGTGGAAAGCCTACTTGCAAGCTTCTCTGTCTCAGTTTTCTCAGGAGCTGTACATTCATGGCAAATTATCCTTTTTTCTCTCTTTTCCCCCTCCTCTGAAAGAAAACCTAATATCTACTTTGTATATAATTGGTGACAATTCTGGTATAAGAATTTGACATATGTTCCTATTGAAAGGGTCACTGATTTGCTTTATTTTTAATCTGCAATAAGAACTGAAATCATCAATCAAGGAACTTTGTTTTTTTCTCTATGAGACAGTGAATCATAAGGATGAGACCAAGCCAATGTACCTCCATTCTGTGGGGCTTCTCAGCCACACCTGGATCACCCCATCTGAAATACTTCCCAAGCTGTCTGACTGCAGTAGGTCAGCCACCTGATACAGATGATTAACCTCACAGTTCAAAAGAAGTGAGAATTTCAGTGGGAAGTTTTCACTTCTGGTATTCTGTTTGCTGATTTTTACAATCCAAATCCTGATAGTTGATTGCTAAATCTCTATGATCATAAATTAGACCCAGCAGAAGGAAAATAAAGGATTTTTTGGGGGGAGGGCACTTTGTCACAGGATATATAGTGCTAATTATATTTCTTTAAAAAAAACAATGTATAGCCATTTATATGAAAAGTCAGAAGGGTATATAAACCCAATGATGAAAGGAAGTTGTTCATGAAAGAGAAGATTATAGGTTTTTTTTCTTTTTTTGGTTTGTATTTATGTTTTTTTCCTGCAATAACTATTATTGTTTAATTAAAATAAGTTTTTAAATTAGAGTATTATACATAATTTCAGTTATTTAAAAAATAAAAATTTTAATGAGAAGATTATTTTCCTTTCAGGAGAAAATTATTGTGCTTCATATTTGTTAAACATGCGGTAATTACAATAAGGAAGGAATGAAATACACTTGAGCTTTGTATCTAACAAACCTGAGCTTAAAATCCTGGTTGCCAGATAAAACACAACCTATCAAGTTAAATTTGAATTTCAGATCCCAATTTTTTTTTTAAATATAAGTATGTTCCATCTATTTTATGGAACACACTTATATTAGAAATTATTTGTTGTACACGTGGAATTCAAATTTAACTGACAATGATTTTTATTTACAAAAGCTGGTAACCCCAGTCATTGGGTAGGTTACTCTCTGTCTGGATATTAGTGTTCCCATATGTCAAACGAAGAGAGTTACCTACAGCATTGGTTTCTCTGAGGATTATGGGGAAAAAACATTTTCTGTGATGTTCGTGAAGCTTATGCTCCGCCTTCTGGCTACATCTGCACAGTCCCATGCCTGATTTTATATTCATAATTTTCTTAAAACCTCCCCTGCCCCCAACTATATAAACTGTGGGGCTCTCTGCATTTCCCATCCTCCCTTGGAGAAACATTTATGTGTATTAAGCAGCTTGCACAGAGTAGGCATTCAGTAAGAGTAAGTCCTTTTTCCTGATGACAGGCATGCGATAAAACTGAGTGTTACATAAATGCAAAAATAAATAAATATTTATTTAGCAGCCCTGAGGGAACATTCTGGTTAAACCTTTGGTCAGTACTTACTTGAATCAAGAGCGCTAATGACCTTTCTTAATTTTTTTATTCTCTCATTGTCTGTGGGGTTGCATATGGTTAAGTGACCTATTATTTGCCCCAAACTTTAATATGAGAAGAATACTGTTTGCAACTCTATAGAGGTAAACAAGAAAGTAAACTTAGGCTTGATTCAGTTTGGTGCTTAGGAACAAGATGGAATTCAAATGTTATTTGAAGGGATAAATTTTGATTCATGAGGTATGAAGTAGGTAAAGAAAATATTTTCTTTTCAGTTCTCACTGTGTGCAGGCGGAGGCCAGCCTAAAGTGGGGTGTGCAGGGACAGAGCCGATGGCTCCTTGTAAGTGCCCACAGGAATATAATTATATGGATTCTGGGAGACTAGTAGCCCTCCTCTGTTGGCAGCCACGTACATCAACAGAGACTCAGGAGAGAGCCCACTCTTGGTTTGGGAAATAACTTAGACCAAGAAATGAATCACAGTAAAGAAGAGACTGGAGAGAGAGTTATTTGCCTTCTCCTCACCAAAAAGAATGAGTTTTCAGTACCCTGCTGGAAAAACACAGATCCTTTGCATTCATATGTGCATTTTCCCCTCCCTGCCTCAATAACTCTGGATATCTCTTACAGAAGAACACTTAAAAACACAATGGCTGCAAATTTTATTTATTAGTGACCCCCTCGATACTTACCAAAATTTATCAAAACCCAAATTTCCTGCTATTTTCTTTTTTTTTTAAGATTTTATTTTTTATTTGACAGAGAGAGACACAGCGAGAGAGGGAACACAAACAGGGGGAGTGGGAGAGGGAGAAGCAGACTCCCGCGGAGCAGGGAGCCCGATGCGGGGCTCAATCCCAGGACCCTGGGATCATGACCTGAGCCGAAGCCAGACACTTAACGGACTGAGCCACCCAGGTGCCCCCCTCCTGCTATTTTCACTGCAAAATAAATTTTAAGCTTTAAAGAGTAAAAAAGAAAAAAAAAAAAAAGGTACATTTCAGAATTATTTTTTCAACACATTTAAAGAACAAACATGAATTTTAATGCTCTTTCATTATTATGTTGACAATATCTAAATCTGCAAAAGAGGAGTTAATGGCTCATCATTAGACTCAGGGCAATTAACTGCAAATTAGACTGGCAGAAAAAAGATAAGAACCTTTGAATCTGGGCATGGAACCACTCAGCGCATCGTTATTTTACTCATGAAAAGGGCCATTTATTCTTAAACGGATTCGTTTTTGAAACTACAATGAGAGGAAAGGAAATTCACAAGGAAACATTCTTACAAGTAAGCCAGGAGACTATTGATCTGTGAAGGATATTTGCTGAACAGGGGGACAAAAACCAACATGAGCTTTGTCGCCAGGACCTGTTTCCAGCTTTTCAGAGCAGGTGGTGTCAGGGAATGGGCAGAGTCTGACACACACACAGACCCCAGGCCGGCCGCCCTGCGCTCGGGTGCTTGCGGGAGCGCACCGTTCACGCGGGAGCTTGAAGGCCTGCTCACTGACCCAGTGGTATCAGACATTTCGCCTTACATCCTCTCCTCCTGCTACTTAGAAAATAGAAATGGGCAATGGGCCATTGCTTGCCTTGAAGAATGTAGATGCTACTGTGTTTTTCGTTGCAGAGACCGAACAGATGTAATAGGAAAGCACAGGATCTTACTGTGTTTTCCTAGCAGTCTTAAGAAAAATAGGGGAGTGGAAACTCCACCGCCTGGCTCATGAACGTCAGAGACATTAACAACCTGGTCGAGGCCGAAGGTGAAGGTCCTAAAAATGGCACCGAACTGCCTGAAGTCTGAATAGCAAGGGCATTTTGCAGATTAACATCCACGACTCCACAGTCTGCACTGGGACGCTCACTGGAAGCTCCTTGGTGCTTTCTGATCACGTGTCGACCTCCTCCTCCTCCTCCCATCCCCCTCCTCCTCCTCTCTTCCCCCTCTTCCTCCTCCTCTCCCTCCTCCCCCTCCCCTCTTCCTCCTCCTCCTCCTCCTCCAATTTCCAAGCCAGAACTGAGGCTTGAGAATTGCTGGTGGCCCATCTCAATCCCTATTTCAGGGCGAGTAAGAATGATCACCCTTGTGAGAGAAAGGCCTCCGCTCCGGGCGCCAAAATCATCTTCCTTATCTAGGTCAAGGAAGCCTGCTTCCTTTTTGGTTGTTCAGACTCCTTAGTGTAATTCAGCTGCTCCTAGGAGAGCTTTAGGCTCTGCTGACAAAATAGACCATCTCCTAAGGCAGAATCAATCTATCAGCAGAAGGAGATCTATAAATGTATTTCTGGCAGATCTTGCGACCACCCTACGACGTAGAGCGGCCTGAATCCTTATGTTACATTAGATGGGAGGGAAGTGAGTCTCTAGTAATTTCCATGACTTGTCTTGGCCATAAGGCCTGCTGGGGGCCCCACCTTCAAACATTAGGCTCCTGCACACACCTTCACCAGGAAACCCCTTCTGCGCGCAAAGGCAAAGCCGGTAAAATAGTTAACAGCTACTTGCTGCTGTTTTGCCAATTCTGCATTTTGGCCACGAGTTAGCGTTTCTCGAGTAACAGAGGTTTGAGTGGTAACTGTTGAAAAGTGTTCCTGCTAATATATACCCTCCGAGAGGTTACTTTGCTGTTTGATTACCCTGAGCTGCTTTAACTATTCTACCCTTTCCTCATGTTGTGCTTTAATGTCAGGAGCTCATAGGGATTTTAACAGGGTAGATATAATCAAATATTGGGGCACTTGGGTGGTTCAGTCACCAATTGAGCATCTGATTCTTGGTTTTGGCTCAGGTCATGATCTCAGGGTCCTGAGATTGAGCCCCACATCGGGCTTCATGCTGAGCATGGAGTCTACTTGAGATTCTCTCTCTCTCCCTCTCCCTCTGTCTCTCCTCCCACTCTCTCTCTGTGTCTCTCTAAAATAAATAAACAAATCTTTATATATATATATATATATATATAAAATCAAATATTGAAGTATATTTCAAGGGCTACTGAAGAAGCCTCCTTGTTTTGGCTCGGGGTCGGTCCCATAGCCTCTTGTGGGTTGGAGTTGTCTGCATTCCTGAAACGTGATGAAAGCATCCTGGGAAGTGGGGGGGGGGGGGGGGCGTCTTATTCTAACCTTGGCTGCTCCCAAGGACACCGGATTCTTTTCTGAGGAAAGTGGCTTTAGGAAAATGAGAGAAATCATCTTATAATTTGCCATTAGTTCACATTCATGTTCACGAACTCTTTGGCAGTTATGAATAACTGAAGGAGAACACACATGTGAAAAAAAGGTTGCCCAAGTTTACTACGCTGGAGAGAACAGTCCGTTTTTATTTCTTTAAACAGCTTTTCTGTAGGAGTCAAGACCCTTGACTAAGATTGGTCATTGTACCATTAGAATTTGAAAGTGTATTTTCTTCATTTACATGAAAGATAAATCCTGCCACCGAGAATCTTATCTTTTTTATAAATAAGCCAATATTTTCCTAAACCATATGGTTTGTCCATTGGATTTCTTGTTTCTGGGTTGTAGGAGTTACATGAAAGACATGATTACCAAACATGCAAAGTCAATGTCATCCTGTACGTGAGTTCCATTCTCTCATCTCTCAATATCTCCAAGTTGAAAAATGTCATTTTGGACATTGGCTAATAGAATGTGCTTCAGGGCAAGGAACTTGTAGTCTAAATTTTCACTCCCTCAGAAAATACTAATTTCCCCACATGTCTTTTTTTCAGGGCTGTAGAGACTACGGCGCCACCGTATTTAAAACCATGTTTTACCTTTGTAATCTGAAGTTTAATATGATCTCAAAAGACTGGTCATGAAGGATGAACATGGCTCTTTCCACTGATCTTAGAAATGAGAGTTGTCATGGGGATAGAAGACTTGTGAATAACATAAAAAATGGAAACACAGACTCCCTTTGCTCTCATACAGCACGATGAAGTACAAGTCTCTTGTTCTTAACCACCCCCTTTTGAAAAAGTGGATAATTCCACCATTTGTTCTCAAAAGAAAGGTTTTCGCTAGAGAGAGACAGCTTGAACAGTCTCATCTGCTTGCTCAGCTCCCCAAGCAGGTAATTGTAGAGAGAAAAGACAATTCTTTGATCTCAGTGAGGTGCTAATTTGTAAGATTTTGGAGCTGTTTGGGCCTTAGGAAGCGGGGATCAGTCCGTAAACAATGGCATTTATCTGGCAGCCGATTACGGACACATTACTATCTCCGTGCTTATTCATTTACACTGGTGTTTGAAGACAGGACTGTGTGTCAATAAAGGAATTAGACCAGACACCTCTGTCCATCAGCTTTATCTCAGTTTGCTGACAGGAACAGTAGGGGACGGTAAGCAACAGAAGACACTTCAAAGTGTCCTAGCCTCGCTTCTGCAGCTAAGACAAACAACATTTACTGCCTCAGCAGTAGCACACAGCGAGCGTAAGACAGCGGAGGAAGATGAAAGAATGAGCCCAGTCATCAAACACAGACCCGCCCACACCCCACTCCCGGCGGCTCCCTCGGCTTCGTGAAGGTTTCCGCCCTCAGTGGTGCTGCTTCGGACCTCTCCTTGAGAAGTATGGCAGGGAAAGCGTGCATGAGAAACGTCTACCTGACTCTTCACCAGCTACCCCTCATTCAAGATTTCAATATTAAGTCATTCATTGCTTTCAGCATCTCTGCTGTACACAAGCCAAGTGCCTACCCTGTGCTAGGACCTGTGCTATGACAGACACCTTGAGAAACAGCCCGAGGCTCCAGCACAGCACAGTTCATAGGCGGATGGAAAGGGTATTTGAGGGGGCTGGGCAGATGTGGTCTTCCACGGAACCAACTATACCTTGAAAGGATCCAAAAGTGCCATTTCTGTTTTTAGCACCATCTAAACAGAAAATAACTGGAACAAATACTTGATAGCACTGTCCAGTGAAAACATATCCCAGCTTTCTCCCTCTGCACTTCTAAGTTGGGAATTATGTATCAGCGTATTTTATACACAATTTAGTTAATTTGCTGAAATATAGATTCATTCGTTTATTTGGGAAATTTTTTACTGAATATGTACTACATCAATCCATGCTCCGGTCTGGGATAAAACACAGAACAAGACAGACTAGATCTCTGCTTTAGTGTGAGGAAATAAACAAAAGGCTGGTTAATTGCGGGGTGTCCGGAAATCATATAAAGTGAGCAGAATAAAGAGGAAGTGGTAGGATATGGGGTAAATATGGGGGATGTTGGTATTTTAGAGCAGGTAGTCATGAAAAGAAACTGCGATGAGAAGAAGTAATAATGAGGAGAAGGAGTTTCCTGTCAGGGACCACGCATGGAAATGCCGAAGCAACAGAGGGGAGAGCAGGACGGCTGGAGCCGAGAGAAAGTGGCGTCAGGCACGATGGACAGCAGAACCAGACAGGTGGACAGGACGTACGTCCCAGATGAAGTCAGAGGTGATGAGGATCACGCTGTGTGGGTGCTTTCCAGGGGGGGTGAGAATTCTAGAAAATATTCTAACTTTAGTCCACCCACACACAGCATTTGACCGAGTTCATTTCTCCTTTCTCCACTCGCTGGCTGTTCCTTCCCAGCCTCCTGTGCTGGCCCCTCCTCATCCTCTTCCCTTGTCTATTTACCTTCACTTCTTTGATGATCTCACCCCATCTCGTGGCTTCAAATAACACCTCTACAAGAATGGTCACCAAACATACATCTCTAGCCTGTACCTCTCCTCTGCATTCCAAGCTTAGATTTCCAACCTCCTGTTTGACATCTCTGCTGGGATGTCTGCTGTACGTCTCAAAGGCATCCCAAGCAACACCAAGCTCCTAATAAGTACCCCCAAATCCCTTTTCCCCTCAGAATTCCATCTTAGGTGATGGCAATCACCAATCTTCAGTGGATCAGACTGAAAACTGGGCAGTCACTCTTGACTCCTCTCTATCCCATCTCATGGAAGCTAAGTATCTTCTGGCTCGCCCAATTCTAGGATCTCCCCTGAGGCACTGCAGTAGAGTTCTAACTGGTCCCACCTGGGCCCTTGCTCCCCTACAGAAGATTTCCATCACCTACAGTAGCCCCTGTCCTCTTAAGCCTGAGTGAGAGCACGCTCTTCAAGACCCCTCACTCAGGGTCTGCAAGGGCTCCATAACCCCCACCTCTATCATCTCTCCGACCCCTGCGACTTCTCTCTCCCCTCCTCATTGTTTCCTCGCTGCTCCTCCTCGGCACCTGCTCTTCCCTCCCTCTTGAACGCTCTTCCCTGCAGACCCCACCTGCTTGCTGCCTCATCTCCTTCAGGTCTTCACTCAGAAGGCAACTTCACAGTGGGCGCCATTTCCTGACCACCCTACTTAACGTTGCAACTCTTCCTTCTCTCAAGCTCCTTGCCCACATCCCCGATTTATTTTTCCAGAGCATTTATCATTTATCCTAACATGCTACATAATTTCCATTTTTTTCCTCCTTTGTTATCTCTTTCCCCTCTTTAGAATGTAGGTTAAATTTGGTAGGACTTTTTGTCCATCTGGGTCACTACCAAATTCCCAGCTATGTAAATAGTACCAGGAACATGATGAGCAGATAATAATAGATTATCAAACTAATAGGTGGGAAGCTATGGAAAAGCTTCAGCAGGGAATGGCAGAATCTGGCTTGTGTTTAAGATGATCATTTTGCCTCCTCTGGAGGGAACGGAGTGGAGGGGTGGAGCTGGATTTGAGACAGCAGTTAGGAAGCAAGAGTAGTAGTTCAGGTAAGACACGGGGTTGGTTGGGACCCAGGTGGCAGTAATGGAAGGAAGAATGTTGATGATCTCTTTGGGGGGCTACTTTGTAGCACTTACAGTTCCTTTTATGACCAGAACACTTCTGATCGTTTCTGTGTTGAGCACAGCTGTATAGAGTCTCAACCTCCTTGATTGCTCTCTTGCTTGTACAAGAGAAATTCAAATCAAAGCTGATGGCTTTGTGGCCTGGAGGAGGTTTAAGGGAATGATCCCAGGTGGCTCCTAGATGTCCGGCTTGAAATATGTGGGTGAGTGAAGGTGTCATTTACTGAGAAGAAGGTCAGAGTGGGCGACAGTTTTAGGAATTGTTTCATTGGAAACAATACCTCTTAGACGTCAAAGGCTAAATGACAAGGGCAAAGCTGAGGCATATATAAAAATATATCCTATAGCAGAGAGGTTAACAATAGAGAAAAATTTGGAAGTTATCATATGTGGATGGTTTTTAAAACCACTCAGCTAGATAACCTCATGCTTAACTTGATCAGAGGAATTAAATCCAGCAGAAGAGATTGAGAAGGAACATTCCAGAAGCACAACACTTATGGTGGGTAAAGAAGACTTTTGAGATTATCTAGATCCTAGAACAGGCTGGCAATCTGCAGCCAATGGAGCAGATCTGGCTTCATGCTCGTTTTTGTATTGCCCATGAGCTAAAAATGCTTCTTACCAATGATATTTGCAATTGAATGGATGATAAGGTACACTAACTTTGTACTCCAATAAAGTAAAATGTTTTTCCCAAAAAGGGGATTCCATTCTTCTCATTAGTAAGCCGGTATTCCCAGTTTATATATATATATAAAGAGAGATACAATTATTTTTATCATATATTATATTTCATCAGTTAAAAACATTTGTGGAAATTTGTTTTCTCTCCTGTTATTCTTGATTTTACCTTTTGTTCTACAAAGGGTAAAAGCCTAAAATATTTAGTATTTGGTCCTTATAGAAAAGTGTACCCTACTTTATTTTTTTAAAAGATGTTATTTATTTATTTGAGAGAGAGCGTGAGAAGCAGGCTTCCCACTGAGCAAGGAGCCCAATGCTGGACTTGATCCCAGGACCCTGAGATCATGACCTGAGACAAAGGCAGAAGCTTCACTGACTGAGCCACACAGGCACCCCGAGTGTGCCCTACTTTAGATTTATTCTTTCATAGTGAGGAAAGAATTATTTAGGTTATTTTTCAGTGTTACCCTGAGGAAGAGCAGGACTCACATCCATGCCTGAACTTCTGGTTGCATTCCTACTCCAAGGTACTGTGCTATATTCCTCTGTCATATATGGAACAGTCTAGCAAATACTTACATCACCGAGTAGGAAAGAAACTTGATCATGCCATGGAAATGCTTTGTCAATTAAAAAATGAAATCAATGCAACAAATTACCAATAGCTTAATATGTTCAACTAGAAAACTTTATTGTGTTAATTCAAGGAAATCATTCCATCTGTTTAAACTTCAGTGAGAGAAAGCCATCTCTCTGACTGATTTTTCCATTCTTTAAAATAGTGTGATGGGATTATGGCAATTACCCAAATAATTCATGTCAAATAATGGTATGAAATGTCAAATATCTGTGTATGTATTTTTTCTTGCCTATTTCCCAGACAGAGATGTAAGAATAGATGCTAGGATAAGGAGCTTCTCTTTATCTTCATTTTGGGCTTGGGTTGGTACCACTGTTTTCTATCACTCTGTATTCTTCAAACATCTTCACTTCTCACACACCAACATCTTGGAAATTTAGCGTGACCACACTTCCCATACATTTACCATTGCTTTTTAAAAACTGTGGTAAAATACACGTAACATAAAATGTACCATCTTAACCATTTCTAAATGCATGGTTTGGTAATGTTAACGTATATTCACATTGTCATGCAACCAATCTCCAGAATTCTTAATCTTGTAAAACTCAAGCTCTACACCCTTTAACCAACAACTCCCCACTTCCCCATCCCTGAGACCCTGGGCAACAACCATTCTATTTTCTCTTTCTGGGAACGTGACTATTCTAGCTACCTCGTAGAAGTGCAATCAGTATTTGTCTTTCTGTGACTGGCTTATTTCAGGAGCCCAATGTCCTCTGGGTTTATCTATGATGTAGCATGCATCAGAATTCCCTTCCTTTCCATTGTCTGTAGTGTCCACATTTTGTTTATCTGTTCATCCGTTGATGGATGCTTGGGTTGCTCCCACCCCTTTGAATAATCCTGTTGTGAACACGGGTGTCCAGCCATGGTCTTATAACCTGAGTCACGTGTCCACACCTCCGACTGCTTTTCTCCTTTTGCAGGGACTATTTTTCATGAGATGGGTGACACCAGACAGGGGTCTTGAAACAGATGAAAAGAAGATGCCTCTTCCTGAGCAAGTCTAGGAAGCCCTCCTGGAAAATGTCTTTCCTTCCCTTTTTGACTCAGAAGGGGGTGTCCATCCCTAGACCAAGCATCTTGAGCATGCAATATTATTGAAGAGAATGGGGCAAGACAAAGGTCCTGGGTTAGGAAACCAGTGTTTGGGCAGATGTACATCCAGCCTCCCAGGAGGGGACCGCTGAGGACCCCTCTGATAAATATTCCCTGCCTAGGGTAGTTAGCAAGAGGCAGGGGAATCAAAAGTTGAACTGAAATACAGAAAAGAACAAAACTCTAAACATTTATAAGTGCAATAAAGTTTATAAGCAAAACTTTATAAAACTTGGTAAGCCTAAATTTAAGGAGAACTAATCCTAGGTGAAGGAGCTTTGCGAATTCTGAGTCTTGGCTCTGCTACTAACTAATCACACAACTTTTGATAAAACCACTGAGCTGCTCTGAGCCTACATGTCCTCACCTTAAAAACAGGAAAAATCATACCTGCTTGGCAGGCTCATTTTGAGCGTTGTGATACCAATCATATAGTTCACTCAGCAAATGGTAGATCCTTTCGTGCCATGACTTTTATGGTTGTTAAGTATAGAGGCTAGACGTTGGGCCAAGGAAACTCTTATTTTTCATCTGGGGGCACAAAAATAATCAATGTGAAAGAACTTTAGTATTTTAGTAAAAATCGAAGTCTTTCTAGCTTCACATACATGTGTGTGGAACCCACATATTTGACAAAATGTATCCACTGCGGATGTCCTTTCTTAAGAAACTTTAGATGCTAAACATAGGTACTCCTGAAAAAATTGACATATTCCAGGTTGATGAGTAATTCAGTATTTATAAAGCTGGTGTTTAGACATGAAGGCCATTTGGAGAAATCGTAGGTTTCATTCTGTCTGTGCCTGGATTAATGTTACACATCAGAGTCTAAGAATCCCCTAAATAAACACCATATGCCTCTGAATGTTGACTTTCTGATTCTGTAGCCAATCCTTTTAATAAATTTCAATGCGCAACCTACAGTCAGCATCCTACTCCCTTAAAGGCACGTAGTCATGTGGCAGACAAAGAGGTTCCTCAAAGTGCTGTCACAGCTGGGCATATATACACCCTCTTAATTATTTCCTATTATTTCCTCTGCTAATTAATTCCTAATCTCTCCTGCTCAGGAAAGCGTATCACTCCAATAGTGGTTTTAAGAGTAGTGTAAGTGCAGCTGTGTTCTTGCCACTGATGTTTCTAGCCCTGCAGAGACACAGAATGAGCAAGAATGACTGAATGACCGCTGCTCTCTCTTTCATCAAGAATGGGGAGTATTCTTGTATTCTTCTATCCATGGTGTTACACACTTCACATCCCATTCATCATTCCATCCACATCATACAGCGGGGCGCAGGGAGGCTGCTGAGATCATCAGTAAACAATGGTCTTTCACAGCATTCTGGAAAGCATGTGAAGGGACTTTTCCCTCAGTGTTGATTCCACAGAGATGTGTTGAACCCTGGTGTGTGTTCCGTCACTGTGGTGAGACAATGATGAATAGCCCAAAATCCCTTCCCAAGGTTCTACTGCCTTAGGAAAGAGGTGTATGAAGTGATGGCTTACATTTACTCTGAGCACTTACATACATTGACTCATCATCTGCACGGCAATCTCATGAGTTTGGTATTACCCATTCCCTTCATCCCCCCCTCCCCATAATATCATGATGCCTAAGATTAGTGCTTATTCAGCATCACATCAATAGCCAGAAATTAAACCTCAGGATTTTGACCCTTGAGAATATAGTGATTCTTCTACACACACACACACACACACACACACACACACACACACACACACACACAAGAATTGAGGTAAAAGATGATGGCTATCATAGGACATGGGCAAATGTCCTGAAATGGGGGTTCAGGAAAGGGACCAGGAAGGCTAATATTCATATGGAGCTCTGAAAACTGGATAAGATTTGAATGTGAGCAGAGGAATTTGGGGGAATGGAGAAAGACTGGTGATCAGGGTCCACACTGAGAGTAGGAGTTGCTCTGTTCTGCATGTGAGCTTGTTGGTGGCAAGAGGAGAGTCAATACAAGGTTAAATTGTTATTTTATTTGGTAGGCAATAAGCGGCCAGTGAAAAGATCTGAACAGAAAAAGAGGACATATTCTTAGCCATCCTTTAGGACATGGAGCTGTAGATGGGTGCAGATGGGATGGGTGGTGACAGAGTGAAGGCAAGGACAAGTCACTGGCAACAGTCTCTACAGCATCCCATTGTCTCCCTACAGAGCACTAAAGGCTCAGGCGGGACATCGTCAGGGGAGAGAGGAGAAAATGGTTTGAGAAAAGGTAGACTCAGAATCAACAGGACTGAGCCAAGGGGTCGATCTCCGAGGAAGGAGACAGCTGTTCTTGAATGTTCTCTGAGGATTTATGAGGCAGGAAAGAGAGAGGAAACATTCTTAGTGGGAATTGATGTTGTTTCTGCCATGTCAGTCTTGGCCTGCCCCCAAGATAACCAGACAGACAATGGATGACCACTGAATCCTTGATGATTTTCCAATGAAGAGAAGAAATGTGAACTACTGGAGATTGTGCATGGAGATTTCTCCTACTTCACGGGGAATGGTTTCCAATGCTGAATCAATGATTTTACTCTACATTTTCTTTCTTTTTCGTTTATTAAAATCAGAAGAGTCTTTCAGAATGACTACTGATTCAGAAACTTGAAGGCATTAAAAAATGTGAAGTGTTTTCTCTCAGATTAACACTGTTCTACTGCTAGAAGTTAAAATAAGTCATGTAATTATGGATAATATTTATTTGACACAGATTGCTGTTATGAAAGCATCTTTGTATGTATAAAAATGCTCATAATTGGGGAAACACTTACACGGTAGCCACCTGGGTAGAGTCCAGAGTATACATGCGTATAAAAACAATTTTATGTATTTTACTTTTTTTTTTATAACATCTATTACTTGTGGTTAGTGATCTTTCATTGCCTTTAATTTGTGGACACTTTCTAACCACCACTTGTGGGTCTTCAGGGAGCAAACTCCTTCACAGAAACATTTATTTGCCACCACAAAGACCGTGAGGATAGAGAGACAATTCAATATTTATTCTGTGTTTAACAGCATCCTTTGAGAGTTGGAGCGAGGCTTTCAAAATGTAAAACCAAAGAAAAAATCATCCCCCAATCCAACCCACCCCCTGGAGTTCTGTGGAGAATGGAACAAACAGGCCTGTTTCTAATACATGTCGTCTGGGAGGCACTTCACAGTGTACTTGACAAAATGATGGCATTGGAAAAATGTAATACAAGAAAAATAAAGCAAAGCTCTGAAGTAAAATATAAAAATCGTTGGAGTGTTATCTTATACGATATAGAATTATTCACCTAATCTTTCTGTGTCTCCCCCACGCAAAGTCACCGACAAGCTTGCAACGCGGGTTCCTTCCATTTTTTCAGTGGGGAACATAGGCAAACTATCCACTTTTCTGAATTCTGGTCCTCACATATGGAAATGGAAGAAGAGGACACCTGACTGACTCACGTATGTCACAGAGCACTGTGAGGGTCAGGATCGAAATGAGATGATGTTTGGGGAAGTGTTTATAACCTGTAACATATTACACACAGGTAAGACCTTATTATCTTTAGATTGGGACACTAATACTCTTCCTTTTCTACTTGGTAAGGATGTTGTAAAGAGAAATAAGGTAACATGTATCAAGCACTGAGGGCTTGGAAAGAAAGATATGCAGATGAAGGGCATTATTATCACTTATTACCTTATAATTAATTATATTAACTTTTAATGATAATCCAAAAAACACATGTGTTTGGGCTCTGAATCTGTGGGGAAAAAAAATTCAAAAGTTGAAGTACTGGATTTATTTTCTTTTGACTCAAAAAGTGGAGTAAAATCTGGGAAAAACATAGCTTAGGAAGTTGAGGGTCAACCTGAATGATTCCCAGGATATATCTATGAAAAGGGGTGTGTAACTGTATATTCTTTTGGTATCTGGAAAAGCCAGAATTCAGACCTTCCTCCCTGAACTTGTTAAAGACAGGCTTCTTCAAACTGTGGTGCTTTGTTGAATCTGAAGAATATTCAAATATTTAATAATGAAGGCAAAATTTGTCCCTATGATCTGCCCTTTAAAATTCTGTATCCTACTCCCTCCCCAAAGAAACAGTTTCAGTGCCGAATGAGAGACTCAGAACAAAGCAACTTTAGATCCGGGGGTGCGGCAGTGTGTGTGAATAATTAAATTTTTCATATTTTTATTTATTCACTCTCCAATTAAAAGAAATTAGTTGGATTGTATGCTGTCAAATTTGGCAACTCCACTAATTTTCAGACCAAAGCAAAGCACCATGTTTCAGTCAGAAATCTTATATCTTGTCAGTTGAATTAACTTAAAAAAATGGCATAATGTAGGTGAACAAAGACTCTTGGGATTCCTAAGGGATATAAAATGGGCTCAAAACAAAGATAATGCACTGGTTAGGGGCGCCTGGGTGGCTCAGTCGGTTAAGGGTCAAACTCTTGATTTTGGCTCAAGTCATGATCTCAGGGTCCTGGGATCGAGCCCCGGGCAGTCTGCTTGAGATTCTATCTCTCCCTCTCTGCCTCTACCCCTCCTCCTGTTCACACTTGCTCTCTCTCTCTTAGATAAATAAATAAATCTTTAAAACAAAAGAAAACAAAGATAAAACACTGTTTCTAACATATAGGGTCAAGTAACCCATTCTATTGACCCCGTCTTTATGAGACTATCAGAAGAGGCACAGGGAGTTAATTTTAATATTTTGGAGTTATAAAAGAGTGTCACAACAACATTTTGGCCAAAGAAAGTACTATTTACTGAATCTTTCATTTCTAAAACCTCTCTAATTTTCCAAAAATATTAAGCATGTGATAAGTAAAACATTTTGATTTGATTGTGATGAGTAGCACTAAGTTTGCCCAAATATCATAAATTAATAGTAGGATAATATTTTAAAATAGTAATCCTGTCATACACACACCCACCCCAATCAAGGCAGAAACTAGTTTATTAGAAACTCACTAAAGAATTCAGATAACAACGCAATCAAATTCCAAGAGTTGAATTGAAAGCCCAACTACGGCCATCGCAAAAGACTGAAAAGCAGGCTAGAGGAGCAAGAAGAAGCTCATGTCCTCTGTCCCCCCCTGACCTCTCAGTAGCTGACAATCACTTGAGCTGGGGAAACAGAGGGCCAGGGAGGAAGCAGGGTCCCCCAAAGTGTCCTTGCACTCTGCCTCTGTTGCAGGTTCAAGACCTAGTGGAGGGTGCAACAGGGAGGTTTGAGAGAACTGAGAGCAGAAGAAAGCGGTGTCCTCTTCCCCAGGAGAGCCTGGAAGAGACTGTGTGTGGCCCCTAGGAAGAAGGGCTGAGCTGCCCCACAGAGTTCCCTGCCTCCAGGCTTGGGATGGAAGTAGTAGAATGATTCCCATGTACCCAAGAGCAGCAGGGAATGTGAGGGTCTTGGAGGCAGCCTTGGCTCAGAGTGGAAGAAGAATAGCAGAAAATCAGTGAGACCTGGTGGACTTGAATTGGTCTTTGTGTTAGGAGTAGGATGGGGTACTCCCTGCTCTCCTCAAAATCCTTCCGTGCTGTACCTGTCTTCCAGCCCCAGGTGCACGTAATGAGGGGTAGGGATGGAGTGAGATCACGTCTCCACTCCATCACCTGGCAGGGGATGGGCTTGTGTGTTCACAGAGACGACACGAGAGAGAGTTTGTAGACCTGGTCCTTACTCCAAATGTACACAGAGCAAACTGGATTTCTCACAATGACCAGGGAATGCGTAAGGCCTGGGACTTCCTGGAAACGTTCCCCAGGGCCCCTTCGCAAATCTCAGTTCTCCTTGGGTTGGGTTCTGTGCTAGATAGCGCTCCGTTTTCTGCCATCCAGAAGTCTACGTGGCTCAAGCGAGAGTATCCCCAACGCTGACCTCTTGTCCCTTCATGCTGGCTTCCATCCTCGCTTCCCTTTGATTCCATCTACTCAGGTACAACTTGCACTATCATTTCAGGGTTTAATGCTTTTTCCAAGGCACCACATGACCTTTACCAGATGCATGTCCTTAAGGAATATGTTGCAGGCTTTCTTCCCCCCTCTTGCTCCTTCCTGCCCCCACAACGCCAGTATGCAGTGCGCACGCTGCCGCCCACTCCAACTCGTCCACATGCCGTACTTCAGCTTGCTTTCCTCAGAAACGAGGCTTCCTTATATAACTTCTCTGTGAGAAAGCATGAAGCCCTTTTGTTGATTAACACAGTATTTTTTTAACTGTTGATTTCAGCTGTCTGGCTGGAAGGAATCTCTGTAGAAGTCTTAGAGCCAAAATGAAGTCTTAGCCCTACAGGCTGAGAGATGCGGTGCTTCCTTGAGCTACCGTACTAGCTAACCAAAGGGATCTCTCCGGTATTTAAGTGGTCAACTTCAACCACACCCTGTCAAAGGGACCATACCGTGTAGCCTGACTAAACTTTGAGAGCCGTGTCTATAATTAGAATGCTGTAGGGAGCTGGCTTGCTGGCATTTTGTCATCTGTGCATACTGAATACATTCCCATAACATTGTTTCAGTTAATCGTCCTTTGGGGTCCATCGTGGGGGGTCTAAAAGTCGCTGCTCTTGTATTTCTTCCTACCACGGAGCCTTTGTGAGCACAAACATGTTGCTGAGCTCCTAGGAGATACTGAGCGTCTGTCTGCCCGTGCTTTTTCCCCCCACCGTGTGTGTTGGGAAGGGTGGGGATGGGGGGTGGGGAAGGAATATCAAAACAACAAGAAGGAAATTTACACGTTATTTTAAGTATTAAAGCTGAACTCCGGATATAGCTCTTCCTCAGCGTGGTATGATTTATAACCCAGAATGCTGGAACATTTAAAAATGCAGCTCCGAAAAAAACCCAAACAAAACAAAAAAAACAGTGTCCTCATTTATTTAAGTTTTCCACTCACTACTTCACATTGTCCCTGCCCTTGGTGACACCGGCCGCTGCTTTGGCACAGGGGTTGACAAACTGTACAGACAGATGTGAAACAGTCTCCCCGGCAAATACTCAACTCTGCATTTGAAGCCTGAAACCAGCCAGAGACAACGTGTCAGCAGATGGGTGTGGCTGGGTTCCAATAAAACTTTATTCGTGGGCATTGAAATCTGAATTTCAGGGGCGCCTGGGTAGCTCAGTCACTTAAGTGTCCCACTCTTGATCTCAGCTCAGGTCTTGATCTCGGGGTCGTGCGTTCAAGTCCCGTGTTGGGTTCCACCGTGGGCGTGGAGCCCACTTAAAAAAAAAATAAATCTGAATTTTGTATCGTGTTCATGGGTCACAAAATAGTCTTTTGATTTTTTTCAGCTGCTGAAAGACAGAGAAACCATTCTGAGCTTGCAGGGTATACAGAAATGGGTGGCAGGCTGGGTTTGGCTCATAGGCCATAGTTTGCGGACCTCATTTATCATCATCCAGATATAGTCACTTCCTTGGCTCGGGACAAAAAACCAACTGTTTGCTGTAGAACTTCAACTTGACGACTCCTTCTGGCCACAGCCAAACATCATGTACCAGGAGGAGTTTTCATTCCATCCCTCAAATGCTTCCACTTGTTAAGCCAGAAGCTTCTATGATGCAGCGGGAAAAGTATTAAGCTCCTTACAGCCCATGCATGCGCCTCTCGGGTGTCCCAGACACCAAATCGGATTATTACCACAAGGCCCCAGTGTACTTCATGCAGGCCAATGTGCTTTGGACATCTAAAAAAAGCTTCCTCCGCCTGCCTCTGTGGGTAAATTCGGTAGTAGAAATAGGCAGCCCTTTGCTCTCAGGAGACAAGCCCAGAGGCCACTCTGGCCATCAGGGCTCTTGCAGAGAGTGCCAAACCACAGCTGGGAAGGGGTGTGAAAGGAGGAGTCTGCAGCAGCCCAGGAAACAGCCCAGCTGGAGAAGGATGTCAGGACGGACAGAGGCGGCTTTCCACAGGCCGGCCCTCAGAGACACATGAGCAGCCAGCCAGTCTTTAACTTGCTGGCATCGTGGTGAGCCTTGGTGGGTCTGCCATTTCCCCTGATCTCACTCTCCCTTCCTTGGTGGGCTATTCAACTGTTCGCCCTTCTAGCATTCCCCAGTTCTAACCGGGGAGATGGGGTGCTCTGGGCTCCAGATGATCGCCTCCCCCTTCTGGTCCCAGAGAAGAGAGTGTTCATCCTGTGGAGACGAGGAATAATCTTCCTATGATCCAGTCATCAGGACATGACTTCACCCCAGAAACCTTCTCTGCTTGCATCCCCCAGCCGTCCTTGCTCCCGGCTCCCTCTCTCTATACCCACAAGCACTATTTCTGTTCAGCCTTGGCATTGAGATTTTTAAAGGCTGTGGGGCAAGAACAGTGATTTATAATCCTTGTATCTTATATTGCCCTGTACATGGCGAATCCTCCATTAGAACATTTTGTGGATTAAATGTGGAGGGAGTCAAGCAGAGAAAGACAATTATCATATGGTTTCACTCATATGTGGAACATAAGGAATAGCACGGAGGACATTAGGAGAAGGGAGGGAAATCTGAAGGGGGGGAAGTCAGAGAGGGAGACGAACCATGAGAGACTCTGGACCCCGGGAAACAAGCTGAGGGTTTCAGAGGGGAGGGGGTTGGGGGGATGGGGTAACAGGGTGATGGGTATTGAGGAGGGCACATGTGATGAGCACTGGGTGTTATATGTAACTAATGAATCATTGAACACTACATCAAAAACTAATGATGTACTATACGTTGGTTAACTGAACATAATAAAAAAAATGTGGAGGGAAGCATTTCAGAAGGTGTCTATGCAGGGTACTTGGGGCTCTCACTCACGTACTTACTCTCCCTCAGATCATCCCTTATGTCTGCTTCTCTTTTATGCCATTTCCTCAATGCACTCTTCATTGCCAGAATGAAGGTAGGTCTGGCTGCAAGAGCCATCACCCCACAGACCTGCAGCATCACTTTAAGGGGTGAGGCTATTAGGGTTTGCCACATTGTGCCTCTTTCCTTCACCCAGTGTGTCTATAGACAATAGATTATACACACAGACATACACACACACACACACATATATACAGACATATGGACATATGTATTCTATTTATGTAAGTCACCAATTTCCATTACAGAACCATAAAAAATAAAATAGTCCATAATTGCACAAGAAGTAATCACTGCTAACATTTTCACACCAAATTTTTTACCCTGATGCAACCATTATCTTGCTCTCAGGAGACTAGCCCAGATATTTATTAATGTGCTATTTTGGAATAGATTAATGGATTCCCATTCAGATATGAAGTTAGCTACTCCAGAATTTCTATGGGTGATACATGAACTAGTTTTGGGTAGTACATGGAGGAATTTGTTTTCTTGTAAGTGATTTTATTTTTCTTGGTAATAATTTGACTAATTCAGGTTTGGGACACACTGCTGGGTTTGTTGCTAACTCACACATTTAGGTTGCCCCGCTAGGTACTCTGTGGGAGAGTCAAAGCTGGTAAGACATGGATCCACCTGGTGAATCCCTCATGACATTCATTACTAAGATGCTGGAAAACAGGTGCACACTATGATTTCTATGGATCATGTTCCATCCCTGCTACGAAACAGCAAACTGTGAGCCAGGTATCACAATAGTCATCAATGTAGGAAACTGAGGCTACTCTCATTTCCTGATGAACAGCTCAAGTGGGGCTCCTGAGTGATTCTGTCATGCAGTTTCAAGGATGCAATTTTGGCAGGGGCTGGCTATGGTCCAGGTTCCATGGTTGCCTAGGTTTTGCAGTGTCTGTGAAATTGTGGCTTACTGACATCAGGGAGGTGGAGAAGCTGTGGACCGGCTTGGACGGAGGGGACAAATGATACAGTTGGCAATCACACGAGTAAGAACCACCAACACCTATGAAGCACTTGGTCTTTCTGAAGTAGTGGAGGAAGGGTGAAGGGAAGGGAGGAAGAAATGAAACTCATTAATTGGCTTTAAAAACTATTTCTCATAAAATGCTGCAGCTGCTAAGGAAAACAGCATGGCGTTTCCTCAAAAAAGGAAAAAAAAGGTAGAATTACAATATGATCCTGCAATTCCACTTGTGGGTATGTACCCAGAATAAATGAAAGCAGGGACCTGATCACATCGCTGTATTCCCACGTTCACGGCCACATGATTCCCAGTAGCTGCAGGTAGAAGCAACCATGTGTCCGCCCATGGATTAATGGATGAAGCAGGGGAGTATGTTTCAACCTTGGAAAGGAAGGAAATGCAATACTCGCTACAACATGAAGGAAACTTGAAGATATTGTGCTAAGTAAGCCAGTCAAAAAGGACAGATCCCGTAGGACTCCACTCCTCTGAGTTACCTCGGGTCGTCAGACCCAGGAGGACAGACAGTGGGATGGTTGCGCCAGGGAGGGAAGGGAGGATGCGGCATTCCTGTTGGTGGGCTTGAGTGTTCCTCTGGGGAGAACACAGAAGTCCCGGGCACGGACAACAATGCACTGAATGCCCCTGAGCTGCACCCTTAAAAATGGTTAGAATGATAGCTTCCTGTTACGGATATTTTACCACGATTTTTAAAAAAGGATAAAAAACATTTCTTTTTTCCTTCTTTTCATGCTTGAGTAGCTCTTTTCTGTCCATGTGTCAGTGGCCCAGTGTGGGTAGCAGCCCAGATACAACACACGTGTACAAGTGAAGGGGTTTGTTTTTGTTTGTTTGTTTTTTATAGTAACGCCATAACAAGCCCTCTGCTCCCAGGCAGCCTTACTCCTGCCGGAGTCCTCTTCCTCGAGATGGAAAGATCCACCACAGGACGGGAGGCCCCTTTTGTATTTGCTCCCTGAAATGTCACAGGCCAGTTGAACCAGCAAACGATGGTGAAGTTCAGTGACATCATCCTTGGACAAAGGACCTGCTGAGCAGTACTCCCTCACCTCTGTCATTGGTTTCCTTGTCCATGAAATGGGCCAAGCATTGATGGAAACTCAGGGTAGACATAAATTTGTCCAAACTGGACCCTAACGATCAGGGAGTACACAGGCAAGCCAATCCGTTGGGAAAATGATGACGATCCCTTTCCTCCTCCTACAACCTCCTTCCCCAAAGGCTCACCTGGCACCAAAGGAGACTAATCCTCCCCCTTTAAAATAACAGGTAAAGGCATGTTGGCAACTACTTAACGTGGTGCTTGGGCATGCAGATTCTGAAGCCAGTCTGCCCATGTCTGACTGTTACTACTAAGTGTGTGATCTTGGGCCAAGTTATGTGACCTTAGTTTTCTTATCTGTGAAATAGGATGATCCTAAGGGTATTGACTTCAGAAGCTTGCTGTGGAAGTGAGCTAGTATTTGTAAAGCACACAGAGGGAATTTGGTGCCTGGTGTGGAGTATATGAATATTCATGATTTAGAGTTTGATGGCATCCCCTAAAGAGTCAGCATAACAATATAGGGAGCTCTCCTCTTTGAGTCTCTTGATGTCTGTCTGCATGGAAGTTGTAAAGGCCGTGATGTTTTCTTTCTTTCTTTTTTTAAAGATTTTATTTATTTGAGAGAGAGAGAGAGCATGAGCAGGGGAGAGGGAGCAGAGTGAGAAGGAGAAGCAGACTCCCCGCTGAGCAGGGAGCCCAACATGGGGCTCGATCCCAGGACCCTGGGATCATGACCTGAGCCAAAGGCAGACGCTTCACCGACTGAGCCACCCAGGTGCCCCAAAGCTGTAATGTTTTTATTATAATTATTATTAATGCCTCCATCTTCTCTCCTTTGACTTCTAAATCTGAATTAAGGCAGAAAGGAAACTCTTCTATTAAAAAATAATGGTTATTTTAAATGATAAAAGTGGTATATGCTTAATGTAAAAAGTATAAGAAGTAAAGACATTATTTTAAAATTCATTTCTGTACCTACCCCTTAGTGAAAATCACTCCTCACATTATACTCTTCCTTAGTTACTATCAAGTATCTTTTTTTTTTTTAAGATTTTATTTATTTATTTGACAGAGAGAGACACAGCGAGAGAGGGAATACAAGCAGGGGGAGTGGGAGAGGGAGAAGCAAGCTTCCCACCGAGCAGGGAGCCCGATGCGGGGCTCGATCCCAGGACCTGGAATCATGACCTGAGCCGAAGGCAGACGCTTAACGACTGAGCCACCCAGGCGCCCCTACTATCAAGTATCTTAATGTTTATTGTTTCTATATAAATGTTTTTTCCCCTCTTTTCTGGGGCAAGATCCCAGCCGGGAAGACCTATGGATAGAAAAAGTTAAATAAGCTTAATGATTTTATGCTTAATTTTGTATAAGAAAAACTGAACTTTTTAAATGTTTAGATTTTATCGTTACATGAAAGAATTATAATTATAATTTGGCCATGTTTACAAAGTCATTTGCAAAGAACTTTAAAATATGCATAATTTCCTACTATGCCACAATATTAAAAATGGCTTTCATTTAATGTATTAAATTGAAATAAATTCACTAATGCTGTGTAAATCTGGGCAAGGAGGATGATAAATTGTAAATTCCAAAAGTGTTTGAATGAATGACGTTAACAACTAGAAACAACACAGGAGCGTCTTCAAAGTTAGGCTGTTTCTGTACGTGAAGGCAATTGGTCAAAATCAATTTTTAGTTCTGAGAACGAGTCTGTTTCTGTGAGGAATGGATTCACCAAGGCTGGGTAAGTGACAGTGATGCAACAGCCTTGGGGAGCAGGGCTCAGTCTCTCTGCAGGCTGTGTAACAGCCATCTGGGTGGGAAGGCCTTGGGGAAATGAGAATGGCACGGGAGATGCTCGGAGACTTTTTTCCCTTTTGCATGTTGTGTGTTCTTGGAAGCATTGGTAACTCATGCCTTTGTCTTTTGTTGCCCCTCAACCCTCAACCATCTTTCCACCCTTCTGTCCTCTTCCCTAATCCTGAAAGCCACACAAGTTGCATACAATAAATAAAAGTATTAAGCATGTTTATGGAAGAGCCATTGATCTCTGGTGTTATTTTTATCGGAAAGGAAAAGCAGTCCTGATAATAGGAATTATGATGTGATTCCAAGTAAATGGCCATGCACTGGAGCTTCCCTATCTTCGACAAAATGGCCGGACTGGTGGTGGTAAATGAGCCGTCTTGTTGGCCTCTCCACTCTCGTGGGAAGTAGGATGGCAGCCTTCCCTTACTGAGCTGCAGCAGAGGGGAAGGCAGAGATTGCTAGGAGTGAGGGGACCTATCTAAGGCCACAGATGGGTCTCACAGGATATACCTTCCCCCAAACATCTCCCTTCTCTGGCCAGCAGCATTCTGTGGACTCTGAGATGGAGGCGCTTCTAACTTAAACACTACACATTTAATTGAGGCATCCGGTCGACCTGGTGTATATCTCCGAGAACCTTATGGAGGCCACTCAGGAAACACAGAGACTTGCTTTTTGCTTGTCCCAATCTATCTCCTGGAAGCCCGTGCTCACTTCAGTTGGAGTGCTTAGGTCAAACAAACACCGAAGTAAGAAAACATTCAGAGAAATGGTAGGTGGCAGAGCAGCTGGAAGGCCTGGAAAGGGCCAATATTTGCTTTATTGCCTCTGAGCTCATTACTTGCTCTGAGCAGGTTAGCCAGGAAGGGAGGATAAACACTGTTTAGTTAATAATTCCCGTAAAAACCCACAGAATGTCCTCTCTGATTTGCCATTGTATGCCTGGAGAAAGCACAATGTCCTTTTTGCTTATATTTTTTCCCAATCAAGTTTGAAGTCAGTGGACGGTTCAGCATGTGGGTGAATGGTGAGAGCTTGTTTTGTTTTTGTTTTTCACATCTTCCTCAGGTTAAGAATGTGAAATGGGTACGAGACACGTTCGGGAAAAGAGAATATTACTTGGGCCTCATCTCTTAATGCAATTTTAGATCAAATGGAAATATTTCCTGATTCAATATTTGCTGCCTAAAACTGATTTTCTTATTTCCAGCTTGGGGAGTTAAAAAGCAAGAAGGAAGGTGTCTATATTTTTTGGTACTGCAGTGCCCTAGAATGACCCTCATGATTCATTCACCAAACAAATAAAATCCCTCTAAGAGCTGGTCAAAGACAGGCCTTGGACCAACTCATTCTCCTCATGTGGCTGAGCAGTGGGACATCCTTTGTTTATGTACCTTAATCTTAAAAGCAAACATTCTGATTGCATTAACCTTAAAGCATGTATGGGGGCGATGGGCTGGTGGGGGAAGGACAAGGGAGAAAGGGAGGGAGGGTAGAGGAGGAAGATAGTGGTAGAGTTTTCATTTAAAATTAATCAACAACGTTTTAAAATAGCTGTACCATGGGAATAAACAGTAAACCATAAGTAGCGAGGTTAAAATAAGTTTTATGTTATATTTCAAAGAGGGAATTACTGTATGCGTTGTCTGTGAGGCATTATAAAATGCACATTGAAAGCTTTCTTTCAGAGACATCTGCACTCCCTGGTCCCCATGTTGACCACATGCGTTGGTAGAACAGATGGTAAAGGTTAAAGGTAATAAAGTGAAATTTATCTCTATATGAAAATGTCTTATTCATATGAAGCCTATTTCTGTGTGAGCACAATTAAAAATAAGTAAACTTTTAAAATACAAACCTCAGCCTCAGAATTCTATTCTCTAAGTTACTGTTGGTCAGTCACTAAGGAATGCACCATCTCCAAAATAGGACAACGTCACTAGTAATTATGGTTGACTCTAAAGAAATCTTTGTGTCGGTAAAATTTTTTCATGAGCACCTGTTTTAGCAATGAGATAGCTGGTATTAAAACCTTGTTCCTTTGACAAGTATTGAACTTTGGAATATTAAACAAAAGCATACAGAAGTTGAAAAGAAATGCGGCCTTTTCTTGTTGATTTGTTTCCCGTTTCAGTGTACTTCCCAACTGTACAAAATTATTCTCAGAGCAGGATTGTGGCAGATATTACATTGGAAGAACGAGTTCCACAATGAGCAGGGATGGTTATAGGAACTGATAATCCATCATAGTTTTGCTTTTTTCAGGCATAAGATACTGTTTTATTTTATTTTTTTAAAAGCTTTTATTTATCTATGTGAGAGGGAGAGGAAGAGAGAGAGAGAGAGAACACGAGTAGGGGTAGAGAGAGAGGGAGAAACAGACCCCCCTCTGAGCAGGGAGCCCAACTAGAGGCCTGATCCCAGGACCCCGGGATCATGACCTGAGACGAAGGCAGATGCTTAACCGACTGAGCCATCCAGGCAGCCCTAAGATAGTGTTTTAAAGAAAGTTTAGTTATGTGAATAGGAAATATCATGGTATGATGTTCCTGGCTAATGGCTTACTATTTTAAACTCAGACCCTAAATACTAACAAAGAAACAAAACTAAGTAAAAACACACAGAATACTTATGTTGGAGAGCAAAGTTAAAAGGATCCAGCAAACAAAATGAAAGTTATCCTTGGAGCGCCAGTTAACAACAGGTGTGCCTGAAAAACATGGTTGCCAAAGATTTGGTACTTAAGAAGAACCTGAAGATGTACATGTTTTGTACACATCTTGTAAACAGTCTTGTATCCATCTATGAATCCTAGTAGGGGCCCCAGTGCAGGGAGGTGAAATGCACCCAGCCCAGTGGGAAGAGAGTCACATGGACACAGGGAGGGAAAGCTAGCAGAGAGCGGCTGAGAAAAGATGAAGAAAGAATGAGAAAAAGACCAGCACAGACACATGCCTTGTCATCATGTCTGCAAGTCTTTAAACTTTCTTGCAAGGATAGAGTTCGACACTCATATCCGCACCTAATACATATTGTATTTTGCCTTATATAGACATTAGGTAATTACACAGTAATTAGGAGAGCAACGCGCCATTGATGTTCCTGTGGAATCTGTGCCCAAACCTTCAAGAATACCCACATTTTAAAGTAGACAAATATCTGTTCAAGCTCCTGGCTTTCCCCTGAATCACATTAGTTAAAGAGTCATGTGACACTGTGTGATATGCAATTATATTTTCAATGTTCTATGTAGTTTTATTGTTCATTTTTTTACACTGTGGAATTTTTGTGAATGGATGAATTGGTAATAAACCACAAAACCAATTTGAGAAGCAGGTGCTGGGCCTCTAACTGAGTCTCCTCCTTTGTAGGGTGTGCTGTTCAAATGATCTCCCAGCAAAATCAGATGTCCACATCATGAAACCTCGTGTTGCTGATAGTAAATGATTTCAGCAATCAATTCCAAAATGTCAAAGAATCCTAGTGCTTTGTGTAGGGCAGTGTGAGGTCAGTCCTCAAAAAATCATGGTGTTGTCTTCATGACATTCTATGTTTTAAAAAGGGAGATTTTATTGCTTCTAGATGACAACTTGGCAATAATCTCCAAACTTTAAAACTTTTCATATTATTGAACCTAAGAATTTATCCTCAGGGTTATGCTCTGTATTTAAGTATGCTTATGATATTGTTGAAAATCATATAGAAAAATCGAAGAGAGGGGCACCTGGGGGGCTCCGTTGGTTGAGCGTCTGACTCTTGATTTCGGTTCAGGTCGTGACCTCAGGGTCCTGGGATGGAGTCCTGAGTCAGGTTCTGTGCTCAGCAGGGAGTCTGCTTGAGATTCTCTCTCCCTCTGCCTCCACGCCCCCCATGCTTTCTCTCTCACTCTCAAATAAGTAAAATCTTTAAAAAAATATTAGGGAAACAAATACCTAAATGTCTCTCGTGGTCAAATAGATCATGCTACATTTGCTCAATGGAATATATATATGCCATACATGAATTTTTTTTTCTTCATACCATACATGAATTTTTTTTTTACTTTTTTTTTAAAGATTTTATTTATTTATTTGACAGTGAGAGAGACAGCGAGAGAGGGAACACAAGCAGGGGGAGTGGGAGAGAGAGAAGCAGGCTTCCCGCGGAGCAGGGAGCCCGATGTGGGGCTCGATCCCAGGACTCTGGGATCATGACCTGAGCCGAGGCAGACACTTAATGACTGAGCCACCCAGGCGCCCCCCATACATGAATTTTTGAATAAAACTTAATAGCTTGGAAAATGTTCATGAATGATATGGCTATCTTTGAGCATTTGCCTTACTGGAGATACTTATTTATTGCCTGTGTGATTTTCCACACTATCCGTGATAAACATATATTACTGTGCAGGTGAAAGATGACACTAACAAAAATTCTAGTTTTGCAGAATGTGCAGACCAGTGGGGCCATCATCTGTCTTCACGTGGCTTCTCCTCTGCTAGCACAGCCCAGGGTGAGAGAGTCAGAACCTCCAGAGGTAGGACTTGGTCAACAGATCAGCATTTGGCAACCAGTAAAATCAACTTAGGCAAAGAGTTTCTGCAATTCAAACACAGACCCGGTGAAGCTGGGATTGCCGTGCGGAGGAGGGTCCTACGTGAAGCACACTGTGAGTGATTTGAAAAGAATTACAGCAGCAACCCCAGGAAAGCCGAGCGATCCTTTCTCCTCCCCGTCTTTCTATGCTTTGTGCATTCTTGCAAGTCCCGGCATCGGTGAACCGGTGAATCCTTCTCTGCTGTTTGCGTCTGATATCAGCAACTTATAACTGACTGTAAATTTAATTAGACCCAACCCGCCTGCTGGGAAGGTAGCTAGCCCACTGCCAGATGTTTGGCAATTCCAGCTCTAAATGACAAATACGAGGATCAGTTCAATTGTGGAATGTTTGGAGCATTCAGGACTTCAAATATTTGTATGTTTAGCTGTTTTTGTTTGTTGGGCTCTACAAGACAGTCTCACGGGAGTAATTCTGTCCCGGAGACTAGCCGATCACCCAGAATACGCATTTCAGCACGACCTCGTATGTTCTCCTCGTCCTTAAATATGCAGCAATTCTCAGAAAATCTCGTTTCTTGGGAAAATTCCCATCAACTAGAAGGTTTAAGAAACATAACTTAGAACTTTGCAGGATATTCCTTTCCTGACTGCCCCCCTTTGAACTGAGTTCCCTCTATTATTCCCTAACAGAAAAATTCTATTGAACAAACATTTACGGAGCACCCACCATGTGTCATTCCCTGTCCTCGAAAGTTTGCCAATATTCATGTGCTTACTCCTCATGACGATGCTATCAGGTAAGTGTGGTCCTGTGCCCTAGGAAACCGAGGCAGAGATGTTAGGTGCATTTGCTAAAGCCAGTTTTCTAGTGAATGGGAGAAGTGGGGTTTGAATCCGTGCAAGCCGTTTGCAGAGACTTGGCTTTTAGGCATTACATTATGTGGCCTCTCACACTATTACATGTTTATTTTTTTTTCTTAATTAAAAGTGAAGTCACTGAATCATCAATGTAAGGTAGAATATACTGTAGCATATTAGTAGTTACTGTAATTACTGTAGTAACTAATGACCTCAAAAACCTCAGTGGCTGGCAACCTCGAAAGTCTATTTTCACACTCTTGCTCCTTGTACACTGGGGGTGGCTACGAATGTCCTCCCTGGTTTCTCCACTGTGGGGCCCAGGCTGACAGAGCAGCTTCTCTCTGGGAAATAAACTGTGGGTCATTGTGGCAGAAAGAGACGAGACATCGCATTGGTTGGTGCTTCAAGTTCTTTGGGACATGATTCATGCTACCTTCTCCCGTATTTTGCTGGCCATAATGTCACATGACAGAGCCTGCCATTAATGGGACTGGGAATAAAGTCTTCCCCCAAGGAAGGGTATCGAATATCTGTAAGCAATCTATCACAGTGTCAATTACTCATTACAATTTTAGTGATATATTTATTACTACCTTTTTTATTAGTCTCCCTTATTCTATTTTTAACCCCACGGCTTTGTCTTCAGTGCCTCATACAGTATTTGGCACCTGCTAGGCACCCCACATATACATTGAATTGATGAGCAAATGCACACACTCAGTGATAGCCAGGGGTGGGGCTGGCCAGAATACAAAGTTTGGTATCCAACAGTGCACTCTAGTCCCAATTCTGTCCTTAAATTACTGTGCGATCTGGCACATCAGCCTTAATAAACTTCAGTGTTCTCATCTTTAAAACAGGGATGATAATAGTGCTCATCTCATAGGGGTGTAACAATGATTAAGTGAGGTGATGTTTGCCAACAGGGACCAACGGAACCGCTACTTGTTTACTGCATATTACCTAATTAAATACTCCATCAAACACAGATGTACTATTATTTTGTGGACCACAAAGGAGTGAGTTGCCAATTAAACAATTATATAACCACCTTTAAAGTGGACTCAATTTCAGAGATGTTAAAATAACCCCCAAATGTGCATTTTTAGGATGAATGACATCGTTGTATTAGAAATTAAGAAGCTTACACAAATATTTTGTTTTAATGAAGTTGGTGATTCATGAATGGCCAGATTATACCAGTGATGGGGATTTTTCTCTACCTCTGATGTGTCAGACACCATGAGCTGCTTTCGCCATAGCCATACCCCTGCCCTTGCCCCCTCCCCCCCTTCCTAGAATAATCCTGATTATGTTTTGGGAAAGAGATAAACTCTAGCCTCAGGGAGTTCATCATAAATTTCATTCAGTTACGGTCTCATTCCCTTTATTAGTGGTTGGCTTGAAGATAGTCGCGTGACCTAATTCTAGCAAATTGGACCTCCGAGAAAGTCTCCGTTTCACCTTCTGGGAAAATTGTTCTTCCCAATGAAGAGCCCCTCATGTGAGGAAAGACCTCCCTTCTTTGTTGGCAGAGGTATGTGTCATCTGGAACCGTGGCAGCCCCGTGGCCACAACGTGGAGAGGAGACTCACAGGTGGAAGCTTCCAACTCAAAGTGCCATTCCTCACCTCATGTTTACACATTAGTTTATAACACATTGAATGTTTCTGCTCTGAATTATCATTCTGATGGGTGCCAAATGGCGATTTTCTGTCATCATTTCTTCCACATTTATTATTGGTTGGCTTTCCATGAGAAGAAAGAGCTTTCTCCTGTATCTGTTTATTCGTTTGCGTATTTATCTGTTTCTTGATTTCTGTACATCCCTGTGGACTCAGGGGTTCCTATTTTATTCGATGTGTTATAATTTACTACTGTCAAGATTTATTTTGATGATCAATATTATCCTAGATTTGACTAGTTGGAGTCCCTTCAAGCTAGTTTCTCTCTTCTTTTGACAAGTTCCCATCGTTCTTTGAGTGTTTCCCTACTTCCAGCACAGCAACAGGTTCTAGGCTCATTCTATTCATTTCCTAACCCAGCCCTGGGATCGCTTATTGCTCTAGGGGGCCCTGGTTCCTTCCAGTGGAGGATGCTGTGTGGACACCAATATCTGGATGCTAGGTGTGCTCATGGCTACTGTGATATTGTTTCCCAGTCTCCCTCAGGGTACTGAGCTAGGAAATCTCTATATACACATAGACCCACTGCCTTAGTGCGTTTGGGCTGCTATAACAAAATGCCATAGATTGGGTGGCTTATAAACAGCAGAATTTTACTTCTCACAGTCTGGAGGCTGGAGGTCTGACAACAGGGTGCCAGTGTGGCTGGGAAAGTGTCCGCTTCCTGATCACAGACTTCTCATCATGTCATCACATGACGGAAGGATGAGGGAGCTCTGTGGGTTCTCTTTGATGAGGGCATGAATCCCATTCAGGATGGCTCCACTCTCATGACCTAGTCACCTCCCAAAGGCCCCATCTCCACACACCAGCATATTGGGGGTTAGGTGTGAACATATGAAATCTGGGGGACAAAGATATTCAGACCATAGCACACACATTTATTCTCATATTTATCTGTATGTACCATGTTCAACATGCTGAGTGTTCTGCGGATACTTCCCCCACCATCCCAGTGCCACGTGATCTATTCTGTCTTTCCCACGTCCACATCCGCAACCCCCTTCTCTGACAGTGGGGGACCCAGCACTCATTACCTCAAACCCCTAGTTGTCACCAATTTTCTGATACCATCCGGCTTTGCACACGGGCTCCAACCATCATGAGCCTGACAACTCTGGGTCACCCACTTTGTTTGGGCTTTCCTAATGGCTTTTTGATGAAGGAAAGAAAAAAGGCAATAAATCTTTATCTAAAGAACTTAGGAGAAAGGGGGGAAAAAGGGCGAGGGAAGAAGACTTAAGGAGAAATCTTTACATATATTATTCCATTTAAGGCTTACCGTAGTCTTATGAGAAAAGTGAATCATTCCCTCCATTTCATGGAGGTTGAGGTCTTGCTTAAGGTTAGACTGCAAGCAATCAACGAAGCTGGGATTAAACCCAGGGAGTCGACCCCTGGTCTGCAGACCCAAACACAATAGTCCACAGCCTTTTATCTGCCTGTCCTTGCTATTATCTGCATCCTGCATTCAATGCATTTATTAGTCTATGTGCCTTCCCCTGGTTGAAATCCTTAGCACCCAACGCAAGAAGAGTTTACTCCAAGTGCTAGAACTAATGTAAACAGGGAATTACATTATCACAGCTACATGTGGTGTTATAATTACATCAGAATGTGGCTCAGTCACTGGCATGTCGTATGCGCCACGCTGTCGCCATATTAGTGGATGTTCAGCCTTACTTTTATTAAGCATGACAATGCCCAGCAGGATCCATTTTGTCTGATTATCCTCAAATGGAGAAGAATATTAAAAGGCAGGATAATTAAAAATATATGCCCAAACAAAGGATGTGTCTACAATTCCTTTCCTAGTGCTTTGAAATAGTTCAAATTTCTCAGCTGGCTCTCGTGCACAGAGCACTAAAAGGATGTCTTAAATTTAGACATATGTCTTCATTCTGTTTAATGTGCCAGAACAAAAACATAGCTTGAGACCACCATGAATTGATGTCTAAGTGCTGGAACACTAGAGAACACTCGTATTTCCACAGGGCTAATGTCATCATAGAGTTTGTGATTGCACTTTCCCCTGTGAGAACACAGCCTTCTATTTTTAAGATTCGCTTCTTCCAATTCTATGCCCATATCCTTCCTTGAGTCCACATAATTAGGTTTTCTTTTATTTGATGCAACTTCAGAGAATTCAAATCATACTCCCATTAATGGCGATGCTTTTATTGAGAGCAAGGGAGAGATCCCAACACTTCCATACAAGGCAATGGGCCTAACAAATATGTTTTAAAGGATGAAAAAAGTTAGGTAAATTTATTGGAATATTTTCAGATTTCAGTGTACTTAAGGAGCCTTTAAAGAAAGCAAACGCATAGGTTTGTATCAGACAAATACGTGATTTTCTACATATGGCATGCTAAATTGTTCCAGTGGATTGGTACTTAGGATTTTTTAGTATTTTCATCAAAATAATGTGGCAGCAAGAATATTAGTGAGGAGATCCCACCGCTCGGTCTTACCAACGTGAGGTCATACTAATCATCTAGTTTCTGGATGCTGGACCATGAGATTCTCAAACCTTAGGAAGGTTTCCTTTGGGGATAGAGTCAAACTGGAATGTCTTAGGGGGGAGAAGAAACTTGAAATATGTGATATGCTGAAGCAATTAAGTGAATGTACCTATTTTGAAATAGAAAAAAAAAAAATTGGGGACTTGATACTTATCTTAATGTATTTGGAAGAAGGTCACATAATCAAGAAATTAAATTTTGGGCTGGGCTAAGCAGGTCTAAGTAGGAACTTGGACCTACAGTTTAAATTCATGGAGACATAAAATTAATTTCAATGTAAGGAAGGTCTTTCTTATGATGGAAGCTGCCCCTAAAGAAAATAATCTGCCTAAGGAAGTGGAGATCCTTCATCACCAAAGCATTCAAGAAGAGATTACCATTATCAGTGACATCATAGAGTAGTCCTTCTCAGAAGGTAATGTGCAGATACATCACCTGGGGTCTTGTTAAAATGTGGATTCTGATTCTGTAGGTCCGGGGTGGGGCCTGGCTTCTGCTCCCAGGTGATGCATACACTGCTGGACCACAGACCACTCTCTGAGTAACAAGGTCACAGAGGAATTTAAAGAAAGAAAAATTTATTCCCAATATGCCGTGGGTCTAAGGCTTAAGCACATCAGTGTAGAAAGGTAATATAAACTTGACAGGAATAAGAGGGAAATAAAAAGAAAATCTAGACATCATCTTATTGCTACAGCTGAGAGTTCCAGAATAAAGCTGGGCCCCAATGAAAATAAATACTCATAGGACCAAAACAGGCCTACAGCAAGGTGGCAGCCATCCCCAAGTGGGAGACGTTTGGTGAGAGCAAGGGAAACGGTCAACACAGAGAGCCACCCACAATTCAGGAAGAACTTCCAGGAAAGTTTGTGCACTCACTCATTTGCCATAAGGCAGCCAAGATGGTCCAGTTGGGCAGATGCTAAAACAAGGGAGTGAGGTTCAACAGGGGGTTTTCCAACCAGCCTTTTGTCCTCAGTGAAGATGAATGGAGATAATGTGGAGCTCTGAAAACCTCAGGGGGAAGTTGCAAAAATCCTGGTCAGAGACCGACTCTCATCATCACTGGCCACTTGGTGTTACTCACTGCTGGTCCAAGAGGAACAGGGAGCCAGGACTACCTGCTAAGTATCCACCCAGAGACCAAGCACAGATTTCTCTGCTACCTTATAGGACTGTGATAGAACTGAAAAGCCTTAGGAACACATATGCCTTTGATTAGCTGAAGAATCTTCAATTGCTCATAATTATTGAGTCTACCAAAAATCCAAATTGAACATAATTGAACATTTAGATATGGTAATAATGTAACAGGTGCTTTCCAAAAGCTCATGCTCTTTCCAGAACTTTGTTTTTATCCAAACTGGGGATTCCTGTGCTCTTCTGTATTTATTTTTCCAATTTCACATTTCAGTATGAGCTTCCACAAAAATGTGTGTTAACTTTTGAAAGGGTGATTGAGTAACTCATTACATTAGGGGTTTTCACAGATCCCTAGTGTCTCATTGAGGCTGAAGTTGGCTATCTGTTCGGTCCAAAGTGGAGCCTCAATCTCTTGGCATTAACACAAACCTCTTATTCTTTTTCTTTTCCTTTAAAGCAGCATTTTAAATTTACATGTTCAAATCAAACTCATCAAGCTTTTCATTACAAATGAGTGACAATAAAATGTAAAGAAAAGCTTCCTTAAACCATCATCTTGGCAAAGAAACAACATATTGATAGATTTGGTGCAATTCTACTCTCTCTCTCTTTTTTTAAGATTATATATACATATATTTTTAAAGATTTTATTTATTTATTTGACAGAGAGAGAGATAGCGAGAGCAGGAACACAAGCAGGGGGAGTGGGAGAGGGAGAAGCAGGCTTCCCGCCGAGCAGGGAGCCCGATGTGGGACTCGATCCCAGGACCCTGGGATCATGACCTGAGCCGAAGGCAGACGCTTAAGGACTGAGCCACCCAGGCGCCCAAGATTATATTTTTTTAAAGTAATCTCCACACCCAGCATGGGGCTCAAATTCACAACCCCAAGATCAAGAGTTACATGCTTCACTGGCTGAGCCAGCCAGGTGTCCCGCTGCAATTCTTCTCTTGATGACTAGATTAAAATCAACAGCAACATTGGCTATTTGACTTCTTTAAAATAGCAGAATTGCTACAGAGATGTCAACTGATACTGGATTATATTTCAGAATTATATTCAAGAGGCATAATTTTAAGACAGGTGTGTCTTAAATTTGGAGAGAGTTCAAGAAATAGTAGTGAAGATGAGTAAGTTTAGAAAATAAGAGTGATAGGAAAGAATTGGGAAAGAATCAACTTGCAGAAAAAGAAAGAATGAGAGCAATTTAAAATATTTAAGGTATTTTCTATGTTACTATATGACATTGTAAAAAATTTGAAAGATCCTGAAAAGTATAAATGTGAAAAAAAAAAAAAAAAGTCCACTTGTATGTGTGTATAATCCTGTGATAAAAACAAGAGAAGGTGATCTGACTATTCAGCAAGGGAGATACAGATTAGTTATAAGGAAAAAAGCTCTTATAATGAATGTCTTTTGTTGTTTGATTTTGTTCTTTGACACTGAGGGCTAAAAGGTACAAAATTATTTTTAAAAGAAGATAATAAGTAGGATGACGTTTTACCACCCTGAAACTTACAGAGACCTGATTAATTTAAATATTTAACATATGAATATTTGGAATTCCCATTATCAGCGATCTGGTCCTAGTTCAGTTACCAATCTGTCTATAGAAGGACCATGTGCCTGAGTTAGTTTGCCTGCTTTTCACCAAATCTTGCTATTTCAATCTGCTTAGTTTTGGGAGGTGGGTTGATAAGGTTACAATTCTTTGTATTTTTGATTTCTGATCCAAAAGTTCCTCAGCTTAAGTGCTTCTAGTAAAATTTTAAAGGAATTTACAGAGATTTTTCTTTGAATGCTCTGCAACTGTTCTCACTTGAACACGTGACTCTTAAATATAATGCAGCATTCTGGCCCTCAGCAGAGCTGTCTGATGGCAAACAAAGAGGGCAGGAATGTATTAATCATTAAGCTGGCCAATACATGCATTTTTCTAGAAAGACTTGTTGTAAAAATACTCACTTTCCAATGTTATAGTTTATACCTAGTTTCAAAAAAGGTGATATGTAGGCCTTAAAATGCTTAATCCATTGCCCTATAAGATGAATTATTTTGAATTGTATATATTACCTGTAATTCCAGAATATATGTCAATTTTAGACATTTTTATCAACCACAGCATTGATCTAGAATGAGGGGGATGGCACAGATTCACTTATTAAACCTAAAATTCAGATGTACATGCATTTTTCTAGAAAGCCCTGTTGTAAAAATACTCACTTTCCAATGTCATAGTTTATACCTAGGTTCAAAAAAGGTGATATGTAGGCCTTAAAATATTTAATCCATTGCCCTATAGGATGAGTTATTTTGAATTGTATACGTTACTTATAATTCTAGAATATATGTCAATTTTACACATTTTTATCAGCCACAGCATTGATCTAGAATGAGGCGGATGGTACAGATTCACTCATTAAACCTAAAACTCAGGTCTTTGGAGAATGTTTAGATGTATGGTAAAATGTGCTAGTTATTTTTAGATATTAGTTTAGAGCCAACAAGCAGGAACAAAACTACACAATGTTAAGTGGTTCAGTTAAAACAGAGCTAATGATAGTGATCTGATGGTTAAAAAATATATTTTTATTTGTATAAGGTTAAAATATGTATAGACCATCATATACAATAGCTTTCTTGTACAACTTTTTTTGAACATGCATCTAGTTTAGAGTCCTATAATAGTCCTATAACAGACTGACAGATCTGGAGGCTTCAGGGGTCTTACAGTATAATCAGGGAAGCACGACAGCCAGAGAAATTGTAATGAACACCATCAACCAGTAGATAGAGAGTGACAGAATTGAGATACGATCAACATGTTCTAAGGACTTACTATTTTGGAGGACTAAGTTATATTTTAAGAGCACAATGAGCAGGAAAAATATATGTTTTGGATGGTAGAAGGATGATATCGATGTTTTGAGAAGAAACTGATTCTATGTTTCTACGGAAACACAGAGGCCTTAGAATGGCAGACACAAATGTGGGAAATTATTATGCCCGTTGTCTTCCTGGATAGTCAGTTAGGTGGGTATGTTTCTATCACGTGACTTCTGCTTCCCAAACCACAGCTGGCTGGATGATGGGTCAGCAGCTTCAAATCTATCAGGTTAGGAATGAAACACGTTCCCCAGACTTAAGTGCAGGTTACTCATTTCCAACTAGTGGGATCCAAATTTGCTCTCTCATTTATCTTACAAGGGCTTTGCTGATAAGCAGACCTGGAGGTTGGTGGGCCTTGGGCGAGCCCTAGGCCCGGTTTAGCTGCCCTAGTGTTTCTGACCTTCTTCCTGTAATTAGAACATGGATGCTGTTTGTTTCCATTTTTACAGGCTGTATTATCTTGTAAATCGGTTGCTTGCAAACGTTAGTTATACTGGAGGGCTTGTTGAGACACTGGGGACTGGGCCCCGGCTTCAGCTTCTCACTCAGTGGGTCTGGGGTGGAGCTGGACAATTTGCAGTTCCCAGCAAGGCTGACGCTGCTGACCCAGGGAGCTACACCTTCAAATCATTGTAATTTGCCTGGACTATCTTTGAAAATTCTCACAATAGGCCTGTGAGACAAGAATACTTATTTCCTCCGTTTTCCAGATGAAGAAACAGGTACTCGGATGTTAAAGGAAATGTGCTTCAAAATGCACAGGTTGGAGGGGGCAGAGCTAAGTCAGCTGCCAGGTCATCTGATTCCAGAAGCAAAGGTCCTAACACGGCAGGCCGCCTTACAGGTTTGCTGGTGTCTCAGCGCTGCTATAGAATGAGGCATCCAAGGACAGCTGGGACCTTGGGATCTTGCCTTGCTCTTGCTAAGTGTCTTTTTCAACTCATTTCATAAATCCACATCTTAAAATTCTGCTACCTGAAACATATTTAATTCTGTGACAATCCTGAAACACTTGCTTGGGACCTTTTAGCTGCCATCCCCAAGCCCGCTGTGGTGTCATCGACTTTTCCCCGGCCCTTCAGTTGTGCCCCCCCCCCCCCCCCCCGCCCCGCCACCGTGCTGGTTAGTGGCTGGGGTATCGAGCAATCCTGAGTCAGGCTGCCCACCTATGGCGTCATGATGGTGTGTCATGCATTATGTTGATTTGATTTCTTTGGAAAATGAAATGAACTCTTTCATCCTCTTCAGCCTATCACAGATGAGTCTGATGATTATGAAACGGGGGAAAAGAGGGTGAGAGTTAAAAAATATTAGTGTTCCTTTGGCTGCACCCAGCAAGAGGGGCTTTGCTGATGGAGAGAGCTACTTTGGTCTGTAGAACCAACCCTTTTAACAAAGAGGGATCCATCAGACCATCATACTGAGGTGGTTACCGTTGCCCCTGAAGATTATTTACTGTTCCTTCTTAGGTTTCTAGATGCATCAAATTATCTGAATTTAAATCAGAATTTGGTTTTCCCAGTGTTTTTGTTGCTTCTGAATTGTGAATGAATGAATGGATATCTACACCGGGAAGATCTATTTGACTAATATAATTATCCCAGACAGTGGCTCATTTAGGTGTTTCTTTCCTCAAAGTAGATTAACATATTGACTTTCTACTTTATAAATGATAATCCTATGATGATGTTATCAGAAGTCAGTTTTCTAGAACCTGATTCATTATTACAAATCTACTAAATTGAAGAGCAGATTCTGTTCTCAGTGATAACCCCTTCCAATGATCTGCAACCCCATTAAGAAGCATCTAACTCTCTGTGGCAGTGAGCCTCAACCCTGGCTGTACATGAGAATTATCTGGGAAGTTGGCTTTTTGATTTTTGTTTAAAAATTTTTTTGTTTTAAGATTTTATGTATTTATTTGAGAGAAAGAGTGAATGAGTGAGAGAGAGCTCATGAGCAGGGGGAGAGGGAGAAGCAGGCTCCCCACTGAGCAGAGAGCCCGATGTGGGGCTTGATCCCAGGACCCTGAGATCATGACCTGAGCCAAAGGCAGACGCTTAACCAACTGAGCCATCTAGGTGCCCCTGGTTTTTGTTTTTTTAAATATGGATGCCTGGGCCTCAGTCTAGGAAATTCTGGGGTGCAATCTGGACATTGCTCAAGCTCTCAAGGTGTTCCTAATGTGTATCCAGGGTTGGAGAAACACCCATGTACAAGATCACTGCTGTCTTGTCTGAAAATGCTAATGGTGCTTACAGGTGCTGGTAAAATGTTGGTTAGAGAAGATGTAAGCAGTATTTGTGTTTGCTGTCTTTTGTTTTCTGGAGAGGGCCCTGACTAATGCTTTGTGTGTGTGTGTGTGTGTGTGTATGTGGTAAAACAACTCAATCATTTTACGATAATGTAGCTACAAAAAATGGTTTTTTGGGTTCTAACCCTAGGCCCCAGAAAACGGACAGGCAATTGTGACTCCCTATCGCCACCTGGTGGCAGAAAGTACTACAGTCTACAGAAAATACAGTAATAGGAAGAGACAATCTTAAATCTCAAAAACCCAACAAAGTAGCAATGTTGGCCAGAGAGCTGACAAGTGTTTACACGTGTCCTGTCTGGCTGGGGTTAACAAAAATCCACAAGCCAGTCAGTGTATTGATCAGTTTCTTTTCTGATCTGGTTCCAAGCCTAATTTTTATTTTACTTTTGAACTTTAAGCTGTCAACTAAGTAAAATAGGAAATGGTCTTTTCTTCCCCCTTTCTGCATGAAGGATTTTTGAAGTTTGGCTGAAGTCAGTTGGCAGTGATCTGCAGGGATTTGGATGGGGTAAGAGTAACTGTCCTTTTCAGTTATTAAAAAGTGAGTGCATTAACCATGTGATAAAAAATGCATTAATTAAGATTAACTTCAAAATTACCAGTTTCCAAGGATCACTTATCTGTTACCAGTTGCCAATGTAAGCTGCAGTAGTTACTTTATAACTATCCACCAGGGGAGACAGTATTGGGAAGGCAGAAGTCGCCATATTTGAATCCTTACGTATTGAACTCACCAGCTATGTCACTTTAATTAAGTAATTTAAACATTCTGAGTCTCGGTTTCTCTGAATGTCAGATGGGGAGACTACTTATGTGAAATACATACCAATGTTCAGCCCATGGTAAATGGTGACTGAATGAATGATTACTAATATAAGTGATAGAAGTCGCCCATATTTGGGATGTGAATGGATCAAGTAACATGAGCTGCTAAACAATTTATGTTTTGCTAAGATTTATGATAGATGATTCCCTAAGAGCATGGGCTTCTGTGTTCAAATCCTGGCAGCTCCGCTCATCAGCTTCGTGATCTGATTTTCTTAAGTTCTCTGTGCCTCAGTGTTTTTTTTCCAACTGTAAAATGGGGATGCTAATTATACTTACTTCATTGTGTAATTATGACTATTAAGTGTGTTATTATATGTAAAATTGCTTAGAACAGGGCCTAATACAGGGAGCATTTTCAGTTAATGTTAGTTGGTGTGCTGGTTGCTTTTGCTGTTGTTCCCTTATTTACCAGGTACTGTGTTAGGTCCCGAGACACTGACTTTGTCTGAAATTGCTAAACAGCTTAGTAATATCGTGAAAAGGGAACATACTGAAAATATTAAATTGTATTTAAGTGTACTAACAAAAGTAAGCAAACATTTTTAACTGCATTCCAATATGACTTTATTTTGACAAGATAGTTTAGGCAGTCTTTTGTTAGTTTACCGTGCTCTGCTTTTGAGTGCAATGCATGGGTCTCACATTGAAGTCACTTTTGGGGTCTGCCTCTGCCACCTTCTCTCTCCCTCCTCCTGTCCCCTCCCTGTCCTGCCTTATCTGCTGATAAATGTTTTTAAGCATAGTGGAGGGAGGGTAAGAATGACAGCTTTCTGGAGGAAAGAGAGGGCTATTTAGGCCATGAGAAACTCATAATTAGGCATCAGTAGTCTCTCCCTCCTTCTCAAGTTCACATTTAATCTACAGTGACTAATAATCTAGGAAAGATTTAATATTTAATTAATTTCTATTAGTTTTTAAATTCTCTTAAGATCAACCTCAATCATTGCTGTTTGTTGTTGATAGACCAGAAAACATTTCTCTGCCTAATGGGATCTACTTCAAATATGTGACCTTTAAATTTGTATGTTTACCTAATTAAAACAAAGCATGCATAAAATTATCTGTTTACAGATTCCAATTTAAAAGCTGCACAGAGTGAATAAAGGCTGGAATTTCAGTTAAGGTCCTTAGCACAACATTTTGTAATAATCTTCACATGTTCTAGAACACAGAAAAACCATAATCAGAGAACTAATAACTGAAAAGGAAATGTTCTTGTTTTAATGCATTCCATTACCTTTGATCAAAATATCACTCATAGTTTCCAGAATCAACTCATTCTCTTTACTGAGAATTTTTATGAATCATCCCAGCAGTTTGGCCAGTTCAGGACCTTAAGAATTCAGTTCCCATTCCAGAGAGTTCATTCTTATTAACTCTTCTTAGTCTGAAACTGAGGTGAGCAAAGGGGAAATCAAAGCAAAGCAAACTACTATATGTATCAAAGCAAAGCAAACAACTATATGTATCTCTCCTTGAACTGTACATGAGAAGAAAAAAGTAACAGTTACTTTTTTCTGTTCATTCTGTAAGAATGACAGCTTTCAAAGTAACTGTTACTTTTTTCTTCTCATGTACAATTCAAGGAGAGATACATATAGTTGTTCATGTTGCTTTTCTCACCTCAGACAGAAAAACCATTAAAATATAAAAAGCTACAGGGGAGCCTGGGTGGCTCAGTCAGTTAAGCCTCCAACTCTTGACTTCAGCTCAGGTCATGATCTCAGGGTCATGAAATTGAGCCCCATGTCAGGCTCCACTCTGAGAGTGGAGCCTGCTTAAGATTCTCTCTCTTCCTCTCCCTCTACCCCTCCCCCCACACTTGCACTCTCTCTCTCTACATATATATACATTTTTACATATACACATATACACTCATATATATAAAGCTGTATACTCCCATCAGGAGCTAAAGCCTCCAAATGGTGTTTTCACATAACTGAAATATATGAAGGAAGGAAGCTGGGTATTCTATGCTGATGGTAATAACTGCTATTATTTTCAAAGTACCTTCATATCTATATAATTTTATCCTCATAAACATATGTTAGTAAATAGCGATTTAAACCCAAACTCTATATTTTTTTCCTATAAAGTAGTCAAAGAACAATATGACAATTATTCATAGGTGCACTGAAAGTAACATAAAGAATGCGTTAGGTATAAATCATTGTGAAAGATATTTTAAAGTTAATGGTATATTACGTTGTACAAATATCTCATGCAAAATGACCCAGGGGTAAGTTGCTTACTTCTTATCACTTGACTAACTGATATATTTTCTTATACCAGATACTATTATCCTTCTTATTTCATCCTGGTAAGCAGATGTTCAGAGTTAAATATAATGCTCACAGTACTTAAATTAGCCTAGACATTTGTTTCTGGTTTATTTAAGAACATTATAAGTTTTAATTTCTATTTTAGCAGTGCCACTCTATATGTTTTAGAAGGACGAGGAAGAGGAGGGGGAGGAAGAAGGGGAGGAGAAAGAGAAGTCGCCAACTCTAGCTCTCCTGGAAGCAGAGGTATATAATAAAATAAGAGAATTATTTCTTAGAGTGGTCAAAGTAGGATTATGTATAGGATAGCAGACATCTTGGGAAAGTTTCTGTGATGCATGCTGATACACACAGTAACTTCTTGCCAAAAGACTGAATTATATTAGAAGAACATGTGTTTTCAACCATCTTCCTATTCCAACCAGTAAAATGATTTAATTTGTGACCAATCAGAAGAACTGAAATAAACAGTGGTTCTCAATTCTTCTTCTTACCTTAGTCTCAAGACTGACTGGCATATAGTGTGACACCTTAATTATCTGCCCATTGAAATGAATCATTTGCAATGAGCATAAGAATCAGTTATCCTATGAAGAAATAGACTAAAAACTGAATAAAATTTTTAGCACATTCAACAGATTTTCACCCTCCTTGACTTTTCTGCATTAAAATTTAAAAGGGGAAAGTAGATATTCATTAATTATAGAAGTGTCTGAGTATATCTACCTAGTTATTATGAATTTTGGATTCTTAGATTTTAGAAATGGAAAACATTTTAGCAATATTTTTGTCTGGCTGATACTTAGAAGTACAAGGGGACTTGAATAGAGTCTTTCTTCAGGCTTGTGAATAAGATCCTCTTGAGGCTAGGAATTTGAGTTTTTAGTACAATGCCCTGGTACACCACAGTCATTGAATGTGGGCTCCATGCAAACTGTGTCCTATCCCTAAGCTTCCCTTTGCTCATCGGTAAAATGGAAACCTCCTATCAACATAATGGGGCCATCATAAGATAACGTATAGAAACTGCTTTGGACATAACTGGAATATGGTTAGCACAAAGTAAGTTTCTAATTATTTAAAAACCACATTTTTAATGTCTTGTCCTAAAGTTAGGAACTGTAGAGGGCTGTTCACTCTCTGTAGTCAGATATGCATAGGTCCCTTGAGTGCAGATTTTTTTGTACTGGATTAATAATTTGATATCTTGAAGGCAATGGGGACAAGTACTTCTATATTATTTATGAACTATTTTGATAACCAGCAAAAATGAAATGCCTTCCATACAGTACCTTGATTTCTTAGGCACACTCAATACGGATACACAAAAATAAGGACAAAATCCACCAAATATTTTGACATAAAAATTGAGTGATTATTACAACTGTTCCAGATATCATTTTATCTGGCAGAGGTAATGTTGCTGGGTCTCTGTTTCTTCAACTGCAAAATAAAGAATCTGACTGGTTGGCCAAGGTATTGCTCAGTTCTCAGACGACGATGTTCTTGTCAGAGGGTTGGATAACAATAATTTCCCTCAGAAATCCAGTCTCACACCGGCTGGCATTTTCTCATTTAGTCTTTCAAATCGATAGTGATAATACATTTTACAACTCAACAGTGGACTGGGACAGATTTTCCCAGTCATGCAGCTGGGGTAAGATTTTCCCAGTCATGCAGACCTTGAACGTTAGCTATAAGTAGGGAGTAAGACAGTCATTCCTCACATCCTCAGCGTACAAGAAGTATGGGGGGTTGCGGTTTGGAGTGCCTGGGGGGGCTCAGTCGGTTAAGTGTCAGATTCGTGATCTCAGCTCAGGTCATGATCTCAGAGTTGTGAGTCCAAACCCCATATTGGGCTACCTGCATTGGGCTTTGCACTGGGTATGGCACCTACTTAAAAAAAAAAAAAAAAAAGAAGAAGAAGAAAGAAAGAAGGAAAAGAAAGAAGTATCAGGGGACTCAGGAGAGCTGGGAACAGATTAGTCATCAGAGTTCTTAACACTTGTCTAACTAGTAGCACGGAGAAGCCCTCCATTGGCCAATCATTTCCCTTCCTCTCCAGCTCCATTTTCCTCTTTCCTTTGCCCAGCCTCCACCCCGTAAACCTGGTCAGATAGTCCACACTTCTTGGGCCTCGGTCCCTTCTATACTATTATTACATATAACACAGAGTCAGAGTTACTTTTACTGAAGACATATTCTATCACAGATGCTCTGTTAACCGTTTTATAGACATTATTACAGTGCGGTCTCGTGTTTCGCGCATTAAATGATCATATGTCCCAGATTGTCACAAGCACTCCTATTTAACCCTACTGTCTCAATGTCATTAATGATTGTGCCCCCTTTTATTCTCAGAAATGATCCAATTAGGATAGCACAGTTGTGGTCATTATGTATAGATATTGCATCAGTTTCCTAGGGCCATCGTAACGAAGTAGCAACAGACTTGGTGACTTAAAACAACAGAAATTTCTTCTCTCACAGTGCTGGAAGCCAGACATCTGAAATCAAGGTGTCAGGGTATAGTGGGGCCATGCTTCCCCTGAAGTTCATAAGAAAGAACCACTCCTCACTTCTTCCAGCATCTGGTGGCGCCTGGTGTCCTTGATTTGTGGTGGCGTAACTGCATCTTCATGTGGTCTTTGTCTCTGTGTCTTTTCTCTTCTGTCTCTTATAAGGACACTTGGCTTGGATTTAGGGCCTACCCTAATCCAAAAGGATCTTATTTCAAGATCCTTGCCTTAATTATATTGCAAAGACCCTTATTCCAAATTAAGTCACATTCCAAGGTTTTGGGCCAACTTATCCTTTGGGGACTACAATTCAACCCACTACATACACACACACACACACACACAAAATACTTCATATATATTTTATATATATTATATATTTTATAAGCTAATTAAAAACCTATTACATAAATATGCATACATAATCGATTTTTAGCTAGCATGTAAAAAGAAAATAATGTCTCCTAATTACCCATAAAACATAGCATGCATAATATTGTGTGTACATCTCTATATAGGAATTTTTATTCACATTAAGGTTTGAAGCAGCTTGGTCAAACTAAAAGAGAGATAATAGGAAAAGTGTTAGAAACTCTTAGAAAATGTAAATAATTTATTATGTCTGTATGGGAATGATCAAATTCCAGGTGCTGATTGGGAGACTCTCCCTTGTATCCAGGGTATATTCATTCTGTTATAATAAGCCTTTTCAAGCTTAGTACACATTAATAAATTTTTATTAGGAGAATTAAGGAAAATAGATAATCCTTTCTCAGTTGTAAATGCCTCATTCTGATTTATCAGCTCTCCTTACATCACAGAAAATAAATTTTTGGCTCAGAGATGTTGAGTTTTCATTCAGATTTCACATCTAGAAAACTGCAGAAGATTCTAGTCCTGCTGCAAAATAGATTATCTGAAATACTATGTCTTTGATAATAATTAATATTAGATAATTATATTAGATATAGTAATTGTATATAATACAGATACAATATAAGCAATATAGGTATAATGATAGGATATATACATAAAATTAGAAAATTATATAAGATTTCTAATAACAAAGGCAGTACATTTTCATTAGTTTATATATTAAAAAAATATATATTCGTGGTTTTTAAAATAGTGGAAATGGTTCTAAAGTTGTAAAGAGAAAAGTAATTCTTCTGGTTTCCAGTTTGTCTAGAAAAAGCACCATGATTCTTAGGCAAATTAGAATTTTTCTATGCATATTTAAGCATATGATAATGTAAAATACACACAAATATCCTTTTAATTTTACACAAATGAGATCAAACTTGGCATAATGTTCTGTAATTGTTTTTACTTAATACTGAAATAGCCTGTCATATAGATCTCCCTTATTCTTGCAACTGCTGCCTACCATGCATTTGTATGGATTTCTAAAAGTAACTTATGTAGATGGCTTTTGTAAACAATGCTTCAGTGTATTGGTACACATATCTGAAAATATGTGTCTTAAAGCTTGAGCATGAATTCTCTGAGGTAGAAATCCTTTTTCAAAGGCATGCTTATTTTGAACACTGAAATACTCAAAGATGCTGTCAAATAAAGGATATGATATGATTTTGAAGCAAAAAAATCAATTTCTGAATATTTACGATTATTACAAATTCTGTCTTAAGTTGAACCCAAATCAGTCTTATTGTAAATTCCAACTACTGGTCCTGTTTATGCCCTTTGGAAGAATAAAAAGTAAGTATTTTCCTTCATCAGTGTAACATATATTCAAATAGTTTTTAAAAGCCCCATCTAGGGCGCCTGGGTGGCTTAGTTGGTTAAGCGACTGCCTTCGGCTCAGGTCATGATCCTGGAGTCCCGGGATCAAGTCCCACATCGGGCTCCCTGCTCGGCGGGGAGTCTGCTTCTCCCTCTGACCCTCCCCCCCCCATGTGCTCGCTCGCTCTCATTCTCTCTCTCTCAAATAAATAAATAAAATCTTTAAAAAAAAAAATAAATAAAAGCCCCATCTAAATATGTTCCTCTGCATGTAAAACATTTTCAATTATTACAGCTAGTTAACTTTGAAATAGTTTCCAGAACATTTCCCTTCCCCCTCATAAACCTTTTTAGTTTATTATTGTCTTTGCTTTAACTTTTTACTTAAAAGTTGTCTTTCTTTTAAGTGTGATGCTTTCTCCAAGTATAGTCTTGTGGAAAACAGCTAGAGATCACACTTGGGATACACGTGGCCCGAGAAGCAGCCCGTCTATGTCCTCACCTCATCTCTCAGTGTGGAACAAGACATGGTTTCATTTGATGAATTTGTTCTTTGTTGGAATGAATGGAAGATACTTTCTATAATGGCCCAGGCATACCTTTGAATTATTTTAGACAGAAATTGTTAATGAGTTTATGCTACATTTTAATAACATTTGTTTTTTTCTAAAAGGGTCACAGGCGGAGGCGGAGCAAGATGGCGGAGGAGTAGGAGACCTGGATTTCGTCTCCTCTCAGGAATTCAGCTGGATAGGGATCAAACCATTCTGAACACCTACAAACTCAACAGGAGATCAAAGAAAAGAAGAGCAACAACTCTCTGAACAGAAAAGCGACCACTTTCTGGAAGGTAGGACGTGCGGAGAAGTGAATCCGAGGCGATATTCGGGAGGATAGACGGCGGGGGAGGGGCCTCCGTCGGCCGCTTCTGGCAAGTGATAGAGCCACGGAGCACAAAATCGGAACTTTTAGAAGTCTGCTCCGCTGAGGGACGTCACTCTGGTGGCGAAGTGGGGGGTGGAACCCTCGTGGGACAGTGTGGTCTCAGGACCCTCGGGGTCACAGAAAGACCGGGGGTGCCTGAGTGCGGCAGAGCTCCCAGGTATCGGAGCAGGGAAGCCGGCTGCAGAGACGGAGCCCAGGCGCGGGCTCCCAGCTCGGGGTTGCCATAAACCGTGATCCGCGGCACAGTCGGGCCACTGCTCCTCCAGCAGGGACCCAACAAGTGGCAGATCCAGGGAGACCCACCTTCTTCCCCCGGGAGGAGAGGTGCGGGAGCGCACCGCGGGGATCTGCTGGGTTTGGAGACTCCACCCGGGGTCGGGTGCCAGATAGAAAGGCGCGGTCACAGGCCGGGTGAGAACAGAGTGCGGCCGGAGACCGGGGAGACGGGAGTGACTGACGGCTTTTCTCTGGGGGCTCGCTGAGGAGCGGGACCCCGAGTTCTCGGCTCCGCCGGGGCGGAGACTGGGAGGCCACCATTTTCACTCTCCGCCTCCAAAGCTGTACGGAGAGCTTGCAGGGAACAAAAGCTCCGGAGAGCAAACCCGAGCAGATTACTCAGCCCGGACCGGCAAGGGCGGGGCAATTTTGCCTCCGGCAAAGACATTTGGGAACCACGGCAACAGGCCCCTCCCCCAGAAGATCAGCAAGAACAGCCAGCCAAGACCAAGTTTACCGATCAATGAGAACGGCAGAACTCCAGCGCTAGGGGAACACTGCACATAGAATTCATGGCTTTTTTACCATGATTCTTTAGTCTTTCAAAGTTAATTATTTTTTTAACTGTCTTTTTTTCTTTTTTCCTTTTTTCTTTTTTTTTTGAATTTTTCTTTTTCCCTTTTTCAACCAACATCTTATCAATCCCTTTTTAAAAAAAAAGCATTTTTATTTTTCATTTTTAAAGTCATATTCTATCCCTTCATAGTAGTTACCCGTATTTTTGGCATATATATATAAGTTGTTCTCTCTTTAAAATCTTGAGATAGTTTCTACTAACAGATCAAAATATACTCTAAATCTCTAGTGTATGGTTTTTTTCTACTCCCCTGCCTGATCACATTCTCTCCCTTTTTTCTTTCTTTTTTTTTTTTTTTTTAATCCTCTTCTTTCTTTTTTCAAACAACTTATCAAATCCTTTTTTAAAATTTTTTATAATTTCCATCTTTACAGTCATATTCCATCCCTTCATCATATCAACCCTTATTTTTGTACATATATAAGTTTTTCTTTCTTTAAAATTTTGGGAGGGACTTTCTTAGACCAAAATACACCCAAAATCTAGTGTGTGGCACTGATCTATAATCCAGCCTGATCATATTGGATCACATTCTGTTTTTGTTTTGTTTTGTTTTGTTCTGCTTTTGTTTGTTTTTATCTTTATCTTTTTCTCTTTTCTTTCTTTCTTTCCTTTTCTTTTTTCTCTCTTTCCCTTTCTTTTCCCACTGCTTCAGGTCTTTTCTGATTTGTTTAGAGTATATTTTCTGGGGACATTGTTACCCTGCTAGCATTTTGTTCTCTCATTAATCTATTCTCCTCTGCACAAAATGACAAGACGGAAAAAATCACCTCAACAAAAAGAACAAGAGGTAGTACCGACTGCCAGGGACTTACTCAAGACGGACATTAGTACGATGTCAGATCTAGAGTTCAGAATCATCACTTTAAAGATACTAGCTGGGCTTGAAAAAAACATGGAAGTTATTAGAGAAACCCTTTCTGGAGAAGTAAAAGAACTAAAATCGAACCAAGTAGAAATCAAAAAGGCTATCAATGAGGTGCAATCAAATATGGGGGCGCTAACTGCTAGGATAAATGAGGCAGAAGAAAGAATCAGTGAGATAGAAGACCAAATGATGGAAAATAAAGAAGCTGAGAAAAAGAGAGATAAACAACTACTGGATCACGAGGGCAGAATTCGAGAGATAAACGATACCATAAGACGAAACAACA
>NW_022589746.1:14000006-14137431 GCF_004348235.1 Phoca vitulina
GTATATATATACAATGGAATATTATGCAGCCATCAAAAGGAATGAGATCTTGCCATTTGCAACGACGTGGATGGAACTGGAGGGTATTATGCTGAGCGAAATAAGTCAAACAGAGAAAGACATGTATCATATGACCTCACTGATATGAGGAATTCTTAATCTCAGGAAACAAACTGAGGGTTGCTGGAGTGGGGGGTGGGGTGGGAGGGATGGGGTGACTGGGTGATGGACACTGGGGAGGGTATGTGTTCTGGTAAGCGCTGTGAATTGTGCAAGACTGTTGAATCTCAGATCTGTACCTCTGAAACAAATAATGCAATATATGTTAAGAAAGAAAAAAAGAAGAAGAAGAATGTAGCAGGAGGGGAAGAATGAAGGGGGGGAAATCGGAGGGGGAGAAGAACCATGAGAGACGATGGACTCTGAAAAACAAACTGAGGGTTCTAGAGGGGAGGGGGTTGGGAGGATGGGTTAGCCTGGTGATGGGTATTGAGGAGGGCACGTTCTGCATGGAGCACTGGGTGTTATGCACAAACAATGAATTATGGAACACTAAATCTAAAACTAATGATGTAATGTATGGGGATTAACATAACAATAAAAAAATTAAAAAATAAAAAAAATAAAATAAAAGGGTCACAGGCCCCATTTAATAGTTGGTTCTAGTATTTTGGGGGGTAATAACATTGTTCTTACTTCTCCATAGTTTCTGTAATCTATCCATTCCCTTCTCAGAAGATTAGAACTTTTTCCTCCAGTTTTTCTTCCACGATTTCTCAAAGATTTCTCCATGATTACCAAGTATGGCTCCAAGATCACATCAGGCAAGCACCCTGAGATGAACTAATTTGGATCTCTGTCCTAAATGTTTTGGAGTTAGACTAGGCATTCTCCTACCACCTTTTCTGCTAACTCAGCTTTCAATTACCTCTGAACGATGTTTTCTAGACCTTTTTGGATTTGAGGATCCTTCTCTTGAGGAGTCAAAAAGTTTCATCATTTATTCTCTCATCTGTATACTAATATACACCATCTTCTGGAGAGTGGTTCACTCCTATAATTATAGTATGAATTTTATTTGAATTTTTTTAATTCTGCTTTATAAAATCTAAGACTTCATAGAATCATGGTAGTGTTTTCATCAAGAAGGTTGTGCATTCTTCATATGAACATGTGCATAAAATCAGAAATTTCTGATAAATTCCTATGTTCCTGATTATTCAGACGCATCAGGAGGACATTATGGTCTCCACAGTGTCAGTTGAGTATTTCAAGATTTGCCTTACATTTGACCCATGATTCTTTAGGAAAAAATACCGGGGACAAAAAATACTGGTATTTGTGTACAGGACCCACTTTCCCCATGTCTCAAGATAGTACAGCTATGGTAGCAGGAGAAATACTCCTCTATGTTTACTCTTTTGACTATAAATGACTAGTGCTCCTAGAAATAGAAACATTGACAAGAAGTCAATGATTTAAGAAGACGCAGTGATTGAACTAAAACCACAGGAAACTTAGAATCAGTGTTATGTTGGAGGTGTTGGGGGAATTTTTACATCTGTTGTATGACCTTGTAAGCCCCTTGGCAGCACTTCAAACTTTACCACCAAAGTCTGCAAACTTCAGAGAAGAGTGAAGATAACCAGATTCTGGAGTATCTTCAAGGGTTAGCTGGATCTAACCCACAAGATCCCATTTCCTACATCCTAAGCATTAAATTTTGACATCTAAAGTTTTTATCTTGAGAAGTGATTTTTACTTTCTATAGTGTGCTATTTCTGTTAATATTTTAAAAAGTCTAATTAAGCCCTTGAGTTTCCCTTTCAAACCTCTTGATAAAACTCACACTCCTGGAACGTGTTCCATCCTTTCAAAACATTATTATTCATTATTAATGTATAATCAACAAACAATGGCACACAATGCAAGTGTAGAGTTTCATGGTTTGACTTATATATACCTTCGCAAAACCATCCTCACAATCAATATAATAAACATATCTATCATTCAGAAGCATTCATGTGCCCTTTGCAATTCCTCCCTCCTACCATTGTGGACTTCTCCCCACAAGCAACCACTGATCCACCCTCTGCTGCTCTAGATTAGTCAGTATTTCTAGAGTTTTATATAAGTGAAATCAAACAGTGTGTGCTCTTTTCTGTCTTCTTTTGACTCTATGTAATGATTTTGAGATTCGTCTGTATTATAGCATAAATAGTTCATTCTTTTTTATTGCTGAGTATTATTCTATTATATGGATATACCATATAGTAGAATGATAGACATTCTAATGATAGACATTTGAGTTACAGTTTGGGGATATTACAAATAAAGCTTCTGTGAACACGCATGTGCAAGTCTTTATATGAACATATGTTCCATATTTATACTGTGGCTTCGTAGCAAGCAGCCTACACATACCCTTGATGAGAAGCATGTCCTTAAGATTCTCCCCAGGGTATACTTCCTGGAGTATGGGCTTTGTGCATGGCCTATGTTCAGTCAATATATTTTTTAAATGAATAAATAAATGAATAAGGACATTGGGAAAAAATAGAAATGTGTATCATGCAATGAAAAGGACTCTCAACTGAGTTAGGAAATTTTAACACTAACTTCTGTCTCACCGTGTAGCAGTAAGCAAGTTACTTAATCTCTTACAACTTAGTTCACTTACCCATAAAAAGGAGATAATATGATCCTTTTGCCACAATACTAAAGTCCTCAAATCTCTGACAATTAAAAGGTTTTTGATACTCATTTGGTGGTAGAACTTGACCAAACCTGTACTGATTTATATGCAAAATCAGACATGAAATGATAACCTATTTGTGGTTTTATTTATCCCATTTGGTGTAAGTATTCTGATATGTGGCTGCAAAAATATTAATGAATTTGATTATGGGTACCGGCTACAGGTCTCATTGGAGGGTTACATAATGTATATCCTATGCATTGTATTATCCGTTAGTAGGGATTGCGAGCTTTCTACTTATCTATACTAGAATGAGATTTGGTTCTTGTTGACAGAACACACACACAAGAATGGCGCAGATGAGAAGTTTATTTCTCTCTCCTGCAAAACCCCAGAGAATAGGCAGTTCCAAGCTTTTATAACAGCTGCATAATGTCAGGGACCAAGGCTGCTTCTATCCTGTAACTCTGTGTTATGTGATTTTTGATCCTAAAGTCATTTCGTAGGTAAGATGGCTGCCTGAGCACCAACCATTTCATTTGCTGTCCAGTCAGCAAGAAGTAAGGGGAGGAGAGGACTAGATGATGGCATCTAAGGACACTTCCCAGAAATTGGACACACTACATTGGTCAGGCCTTAGTCACATGGGCATATCTGGCTCCAGGAAATGTAGGAAATGGGATCTTCATTTTGGACTGCCCTAAGTCCAGCTAACAATGGAAGAAGAGAATAAATATGCAGGAATGTCATAGTCTTAGCCTCACTGCCCCTCTACTTTATTGGGTAGTTGTGCTAATAAGGAGAAATAATAGACATGAAAGCACTTTGAATCAAAAACTCTATGTAACTATAGGTTTGATAACAAGAAGGATCTTAAATAGAGTATTTTTTAATTCTTACAGGGTTTTGATGGGTCACTTTGGTGGTTTCTCAGCATATCATTGGGATTATGTTGTAAATGATGTGTGAATGTCAATTTCTACTATTACTCAAAGACTTTCTTAATTATTATTATAATTTTTGGAAATCTAGTTTCCTTTTTTTTTCTTGGAAGACACTTGAACTTTTGGCATCTTTCCAGAAAGCTATAACACAAAGTTGAAACAGCTGTAGCTTCAAACAGTTTTGTTCACTTTTTTTCCTCCACATTTTTCTGGATCTTTTCTTCGAACTGTGAACCTGGTTACAACTCTGTGGCTAATAAATCTTATCCTCACCTACTTGTGCAAATTCTATTATTATTTTCTGAATACCCTTTATATTTTCACGGATGATTCTTCAGTACTTGCTATTGATTTGACACAATGAGAGACACAAGGCAATCTAATCTACAGAAGAATATAAGGGTCAGAATTAAATTCAGTTTTAGGTAGGTGATGGGTGGGAGGTACATTTCTGCAAGGTGTATGTAATTGTGATAAATAGGTAAGCAATGTAGGCACAATTTACATCCCTCCCAATGCAATAGAGGATTAGAATTCTGCTTCTCTGCCCTTAACTGCTTAAATGACTTTAATTTAGGGGACAGGGATAGAGATATCTAACTTTGTTGGGTTCAGGTCACATTTTTCAGCTCTATCTTGTTTTCAGTAAAGGTAATATCACATTTTACTCCCCACTGATTGCTGTACCTGTTTGCAAACCAGCTTAGAATTTGAAGAGGGAATGGGATGATTTAGGTCCCCAAGTCCCTAGCAATACTCAATGACAATTATCTGATAAGTGAATGAATGAAATTTAGATGTGAAATTTAAATCCGTTGAATGAATAAGTAAGCCAGAATGACAGGAAATGATAGGATGGTTGAACTGTAGATGTGTGGCAAATATTCGTATGTTCTAAAAAATAATATCTGAGATACATTTAGGAAAATAATGGCATTTCTGTTCCAGTGAGGAAGGAGTCAGCATTTGGCTTTGCGTATCCTTGGGGGGATTAAATGCAGTGTCCTGATGGGTCTCTTTTAGGAGAAGGCGAGCTGGTGGCTGGTGTGTTAGGAGAAGCTCTATGATTCAATGCATAGGAGAATTCCCAGGATTTCAGCATCCCTAGGTACAGACTCAGCCACACACTTATCAGCCTTCTAGGCTCCATGATAAATCTGAATCTTGTTTTATAATAATGCTGATTAAGTGTTTATTTTGGTTGAAAAAAATTAGGAGATAAACGTGAGCTGGGATTGATTCCACACGATAAACATGCCATTAGCAGAGCCCAAACTAGGAGAAATTCTGGACGGTACTTAGGAAGTGTAATTGGCCATGGGATCGTGTCCAAGGGCTATAAGTGATCACATGTCTGTCTGCAGCACGTTTTACCCGCTGCGTCAGTCACTCTCTTCCACTGGGTGCTCTGTCACTCAGGACAAAATGAGCCTTTTGCTAATGGGTTTGGGGAACTCAGTCTTGGTGGCTCCACAATGTCCACACAGATGCTCTGGTTAAAAAAGAAGAAAGACTCTGGGTTGGTGCCTTTATTTTATTCTATATATTACTAGTTTCCACCCAATGAAAGGGAAATATAACATTTCAGTTTTCCCTTTGGTTTTCATCATGAACAGACACATTCAGAACTTTTACCGAGGCCAGTCCTTGGGAATATTGTGCTACAGCTGGTTTTTATTCTTGCTCCTAGGTGGCCCTGCTGAAACACAGTTTTTCTCTTTAGATGCGTAGATATTTGGTTGGAAAGTGTAAGTAAATTGAAGGGCTTCTAGTTCGCCTGAGTAAATCGGTATTAATTTAAAACATTAGAAACTTACAGCTCCATTAGACCACAGAAGGAAAATAAGCTTAATGTATTTTAGAACTAAATTTTCATAAAATTTCCTCCATTTTCTCTTAGAGGTTCTAGAGATAATCGGATGGAATGTCTTCATCCTCCAGACAAGGAAACTGGGTGGCAGGGATGTTAAAGCCTTATTCTTATTATCATAAGGCTGTCCGGCATCAGGACTAGGATTCGAATCCATTTCCCTGAGAGTCCAGTCCAAGACTCCTTCCTTCATGCCACATTATGTACTGGGTGTTATATGCAACCAATGAATCATTGAACACTACATCAAAAACTAATGATGTGGTGTGCCTGGGTGGCTCAGTCATTAAGCGTCTGCCTTCAGCTCAGGTCATGATCCCAGGGTCCTAGGATCAAGCCCCACATCGGGCTCCTTGCTCAGCGGGGAGTCTGCTTCTCCCTCTCCCACTCCCCCTGATTGTGTTCTCTCTCTCGCTGTCTCTGTCAAATAAATAAATAAAATCTTTAAAAAAAATTGATGTGCTCTATGTTGGCTAACTGAATATAGTACAAAAAATAATAAAATAAAATAAAAACAAATACTATGATTACTCCATGGAAGTCAACTGGCGGATGCAAATAAGGAAGTCTTTTATGGTAAATGTCGCCCCATGCTGTTAGAGATTAAGGTAAGTCTCTCAGATTGTAACTCTTTGTGGGGTCCAGGAAGCAAGCTTTCTCTCTCTCTCTCTCTCTTTCTAAATACCCCTCCTATCCTAGCTCCTCCATGCAACCGTCCTCTTCTCTGCAGAAGAGATGGTCGTGAAGATGCCAGTAAAAATGAATAAATCAGTCAGGCTGCTGAGTGTTTGTGAATCTTGCTTTTGTCCGCAACAACAGTAAAGTTCGTCTTGTAGAGGGGTCTCAGCTGATCTCAGAGCTGATACAATCACAAGTTGCCTGTGCAAACCTGTGTCCTTTCTTCCAAAGATAATACGTAACAGACCCTGGCAGTATCTGTTGAAGAGGAGAGAGAAGCTGCTGTCTGCCTCCGTGTTCCGTGGGGAGCGAGAACTGTTGTGAGGGGGCAGACAGGTCGTGTGTGGCAGCCCCGCTCACAATGGCACATGCTAGGGACAAGGGACATGGCATCAGTGCTGTGACTCCTGAGTGGCCGTGGCTATTGAGGCAAGTTGTGGGGACGTGTAGTTGTTAGGACTTCAGTGGGGACGCTGTCTTCTAAATAGTCATCAGTACCATACAGAGGCTTCCAGTGTGCCCCCCTCATCCTAATTACACAGAGTGTCAAGGTGGCCGAGGCACACGCTGGAAAGCAAGTTCCTGGCCCTTCTATGGAATCCGTGATCTTTTTTAGCTTAGTTTGGCACCTGACTACAGTCAATGGAAGGAAAAGCAACATTTACTTTAATTGCTGATGGGAAGCAGGAATTTTAACATCCACAGGTAAGTGTAATGGGGACTATCTTCCGTGTCCTCGGTGGATTACATTACACATGTGCAGTGCTGCTCAGCCTGGCGTGTTTAAATTCCATGCATGTGCGTGTGTGTGTGTGTGTGCGCGTGCATGTGTACTTGCATGTGTACAAAACAGAAACCCAGTGAAATTAGAGTTTTAGACTAGCGGGCAACTGAAATACACCCTAGTCAATGATTCCATTTTACAGTTACAGAAACTGAGACCTGAGGGGGAATTAAAGATTTGTATGTTGGTGTCAGAATAAGAACAAAAACCCAAATTCTGTTGGTTTTTCATTCCAGTGTGTCGGTCTAGATTTCAAATTACAAGGAAGTTTACGAAAACAAATTTAAAAAGTAGTGATAATGGAAGAACTTATTAGTATCTGTAAAAAAGCTTGAATTATACTCTGAGTCATTAAGATCTATTGGATTTAAATACAATATTAATGTGAAATGGATTTTATGGCATTTAAAATTGTGGTATTTTAAGTATTTCTCTCAACTGATGAGAATTTTAAGCAACTAGAACACCTCATTCGCTGAATTCCTTGGTTAACAGAAAACTCCAAAATTTAATCCCATTTTAACAGCATTTATACAGGTAAACCAGAATGAGAACGTCCCCCCATATTATGGTTAATTTAGTCATTTTTACTCCTCAGCTGAAGAAGAATGAAAAGAACTTGCTTGTGTTTCTGTTTGTTTATCAAACAAATCAGTCTAGACTTTTGAATGGATATAATTATTTATGTAACTTATCTCTCACCTTACTGGTATGGACATAAATGGAACTGTTTTCCATTAACAGGAAAGTTTTTACATAAAGTTTCTAGTACATTCTACTTGAGAAGACTTCATATTACCAGTGAAATATTAAAAGCAAACTGGAGAAGGAGAAAGATAAAGACGGATCTCATGTCAGATGCTAATATGAAAGTCTGGGGTCCCAGGTAGCCTTTAAGAAGCACATTTTGGTAAAAGGAAGAGACTTCATAGCAGCCTCCAAGTACTCCAAAGTTTATTACACAGGTGATGACAACCAATAAGAGGAAGTAGACTTAAATCTTTAGTTCTCAAATTTCAACATGATAATTGAGCCCTTGCTTAAAGTAGATTCTTGTGCTCTATCTCAGAGATTCTTTTGTTCTGGATGAAGGCACAAAAATCTGCAATTTTAATAAGGAGCTACAAGATGCTTATACAGGTAATCAGGGGCCACACTCAAGAAAGTCTAATTTAAATTGTAGCATGAGGAATTTTGGTTATATAGAAGAAATAAAAAAATACAGTCTGATCTGTACCATAATGAATTTCCATGTGAAAAGGTGGAGTTACTTTTTTAAAGCAATATTTTACAATAATCATAATAAGCTGCTTCTCATACAAGGCTCTCCTACACAAATAATTTACAGAAAATCTGAAAACTATAATCAGAATTTAGACATCCACGGCATATGTTTATATATATAAGGTGCTGCCCTACAAAAGCTTCTCTAACTCCGTGTAAGCCGGTTTCCTAAACTTAATCACACAATCTGTTTTTATTTAAGCAAAATTCTTATTTCTCATGGAGTCTATTCTCAGAAAAACCACTTAGAGAATCAACAGAGTAATAGAAAAAAATTAACCATTTGAGCGGATGTGCAAGTACCTCTGTTATCAAATGCTCAAAACGTCTACCATGATATCCCTTTACCTGAAGGAGGGTAACAGGCCCTTTGGGTTTCATACAGGAACATTTTGTTGTTGTCATTGCTGTTGCTTGGGCTGGGTATTATTGCTTGGAAAGTCTTCTCCATGACTAGGAAGCCCTATTTATGTTTGCTTATTTTATATCCTCTATGATTAGAAGTTCTTTTAGTTACAGGGGCTTGGGTCGACTTTTCCAATTTAACTATTTTATGCCTATTTATACAAGCAATTACAGTCATTTAGTTCCCACTTTTGGACAGTGATGAAGTGACAGTAGATAGAACAAAGAGTTGTCTGAATAATTCTGAAAGAAATTTGAAACATTTTTCCATTAGGCGTGTGGTTCCCTGCCCGCCCTGGAATGAGCAAACCATCTTCTGTCTCCATTATCTGCTTCTGATAAGCACCTAGGTTCTGCTGGAGAAAGTCACAGAAGTGGAGATGGGCTCCACCATGAATTCGTGATCACCAACCTCAAGGAGCCCTTCACCATGAACAGTTTAGTCCACTATATAACTCTTATACACTCATCAATGACCATTGCAAACATTCTCTTTTTAAAAAAAAAAAAAGATTTTATTTATTTATTTATTTATTTATTTATTTATTTATTTAGAGTTGAAAGAGGGGCAGAGGGAGAGAGAAACTCAAGCAGCGCAGAGCCTGATGCGGGGCTTATTCTTAAGACTCTGAGAAAAACCAAGAGCAGGACACTTCACAGACTGAGTCACCCAGGCACCCCCCCAAAATTCTCTCCTTCTAAATAACATCCTCCCTTTTCCCCCTCATTGCAGTCTGAACCCCACCATCATGACTTATTTTATGAGAAAACAGAACCCATGAATTGTAAACTTCACAAAACACAGAAATATTCCTAGATCTGCTCCCATCCTGTCATTTTTCTTTTTTATTATAATATAAAAGCTTCCTCCTCCTCAAAAGACTAATCCTTCCACATGTGCTTTGAATTCCTTCCTATTCCAGCTCCTAAGGTATCTTACAGATCCATGTCTTTCCCTCACTGTTTATTTAGTATCTACTGTGACCAAGGCAATATTCTCGGTTTTAGAAATGTATCTGTAGGCAAATTAGATAACTATCCCTGCCTTTTTAAGAGTCATATTCTAGTGAAATATTATTCTTTACATGGAAGATAATCCCTTCTGTTATCTGTACCTGCAATCTGTCCTCTCATCTGGATCCGTCCCATTGGTTTTTCTCATTAAGAAAAGCAAAACCAAACAAGATAAAAATCTCGCTCCTCCTTGCCATAGCCATGTTTCCTAAAAGACCTGCCTATACCCACTGTTTAATTACTCATCCATCTTCTATTCACTCCTTATTCACTAAACTCCCATCTCTGCCTCCATCATTTCCCATGAGTGGTTTTTACCTAAGGCAATAACGGGCTCTGATGTCGCTGGGATCAGGGAAACAATTTTCAGCCTTCATGTTCCTTACTTCTGAGCAGCATTTAACTCTGTCAGCTACTCCCTGAAACACTAATTTTCCATTGGTTTTTAGGATCATTGTCTCCCGGTTTTCTGTCTCTTTTCTAGGCACCTACCTTCTGTCTCTTTTTCAGGCTCATCTACTCCCACCCAGTCATTATGATGGAGTTCTTCATGGGTCAGTTTGGCCTCCAGCCCTTCTACTTCCCTTTATCATCTCTTCTAGAGAACCTTATTCAGGTCATCAGTGTGAAGTGCCACCTCTGTGCAGTGACTCACACATTTTTGTCTGTAATTCTCTCTGAGCTCCAGAGATCTCTATCTATATTTATATATCTCTATCTACCTATGTATAGTGATAGGTACATAGGTATCTGTATGTCTTCTCCAACAGAACATGTCTAAATCTGAAATACATAACTCTTAAGACCTCCTTAATCTTGTTTTCCCTCCCTTGGTTCTCCATCTTCCACAAGCCAGCATCCTGGAGTCACCCGCTACACCTCCCTCTTCCTCTCCCCCACATAGAACGCATTGCCCAGCCCTGTTATTTGACCTCCTAAATACTTCTAGAATTCAACCACTTAGCTTCATCTTCCCCCAACACCCTTGTCAAGGTGTCACTTCTCACCTAGGACTTTATAATAGCCTCCTAAATGGATTACCGGTCTCTCTCCTTGTCTCCCTCCAGTTTGTTCTCACTCTGAAGCAAGAACGCTCCTTTGAAAGGAAAAGCTGGTCATATCACCTTCTTATTAAAACCATCCATTATTTCCGTTGTTCTGAAGAGGAAAGTAAAAGTGAATTCTCCACAGGCCTGCAAGGCTACCCCTCAGCATCTGCTGCTCCCATTTCCCCTTGTTCTCTGTCCTGCAGCTGGGCTGCCTCTTTCTCCTCTCTCCATCCCTTACAAGCTCTTGCCTCTCCCTGCCCTGGGCCTTGGCGATGCGATTTCCCTATCACCTGGATCCCTTTCTTTCCCACCCTTTGTAATGAACTCCTCTTAGTTTTCCATATATTACTCCATGTTCATTTCCTCAAGGAGGCTTTCCACAAGCCTGGGGTTGGGTTAGATCCCTTTTTATTGTATCATGTGCTTCTCTTCTGTAGTACTTGCAGCTGGATGTCTACTCATGGGATTATTGGGGTCATGTCTTTCCCTCACCAAACCATAAGCTCCGTAAAGTCAAGAACTATCGATGTTTGGCTCACCAGTTCCCAACAGCTGCCAGTACATACTTGGCATTTTGAAAATATATAAAATAATTTTCAATCTTGTGACGTAGACAAGATATTTTGTCAGCAAAGTAAGATACCAAAATATGTTGAGTGTTCTAGGAATTCAAAATTCAGTGGCTTGAACTCATGCCAGCAGATTTCTATGATGTCTGTTAGGAGATGACTCAGGACAATCTTTTAACCTCCACATACAGCTCCCCCCACTACACACACACCATTTGAAAATTTCTATTTTCCATTCTTTGAATTATTTCTATAGTCCAGTATTTTCAAAAACATTGTGGAGGTTATAGGTAACAAATACTTTTTTTCAAACTGGATCTTTGGGGAAATCTATGATATTCCCCCAGGTAAATGTGAAGTTGTTGGAGAAAGGGTCTCCAGGGCTCTGAGGGGTCAAGACATATAATAATTGCCCTAAGCATTTCTTTTCTTTAGATCCTCATCATTTAATTTTTTTACTCCATATTGTTGAAATTATAAATTATTCCCAGACTAAAGAGCTGTCCTGATAAGGCTTGCCACACCCCAGTCTGTTATGTGATATACTTATAAATGTATGCCATATATGTATATATTTAATAATTATGTGAGATAATTGTGTGACAGACAGAGTTTGGTAAATGTCTGAGGTTAAGCAAGAAGCAGGGAACCCTGAGCTGTAATTTCTAGTTGAAATTTCAATACTCTGTTTGCTTCTGGGGTTAGGAACAGCATGTACAAAGCATTCTTCTGACTATTTTGTGGAGTTAAACATCCATACATAGTAATCATAAAGCAAGTCACTCTACATGCCACATTCATAGCAGAGGTACCAGGTGCTGTAGGGGTTTGGGTTAGAGAGGAATCCTGGCTACCCGCCAAAGATCTAGGGAAAGCAGTGGAATTGATTTTAATATTGAATATTTCCCACGATTTTTAGAGAGATAGAACTTTTTCCTGTTGTGGAAACAATATAAACGCTTTGTAGAAAATTTTAGGCAAAAACACGCATGTGTAATTCTACTAGATAAAAGTAACCAATGATAACATTTTTTACATTTCTTTACCAAAATGGGTAATAGAGAATACTTTATTTTATTACTTGAAAGCATAGTGTGAAATAGTTTCCAGGTCAATTCTTCTATTATATACTCTTTAGGGGCTATTGACATCTCTCTTTTGCAGATGAACCATGATTTATTTAAATAATCCTACAATGATAGGCACTGGTCTGCTATTGTCAATGACTACTATGACAAGCTACACGGTCAAAAATTTAGGGGGGCCATGGCAGGGGAGGAAAGGCAGGGATGTTCAAAGTGTTTAGCTGAGCTATAAAGTGTGAGTTGAGCAGTGAGACATAGGGAACTATATTTTGGCCGACTGCAAAGGAATATGACACGCGGTGTAACAGAGCAAAAGCCATGGGAGTCTCTCAGACTGGACTCGACATAGGGTGAATACTTCGTGTCAGCAGCTGTCTCAGGTTAGAGAAGGCTGTACGGGAAAACAGTCATTAAGAAGAGTAGCTGTAGATTCAGAGTCTATGGATACAGCTCTTAACTTGGTCACTTTGTCACTCGATCCAGGGCAAATCATTTCATTCCCCTGAGTTTCAGCTTCCTCGGATACAAAATGGGAATAATTATACCTCTAGCCAGTAAGATTGGGATGATGCCTCTGAGGTACTTAGCAGGGTGCTTAGAACATAGTAAATGTGTAGCAAATATTATCTATTGTTATCACAATTTTGAGAGCCTTTGAAAAAACCTAAAACAAAAAATTTGAAGTGCAAATACTAAAATCGTAGTAAACATAGGTCTATACAGACTCCTAAGAAGAACGTGACTTTTGTATGTTTGAACAATTAAGATGACTGATTTTTTTTCCCCCATTAACTATGGCTCCTTTCCTCCAAGGGATGTTGAAGTCATCCTTACTCTCTCTGCTTATCTGCACACTCAGAGCCTGTGAATTCTTAGGCAGCGCCCACTCCACCCTCCACAAGCATTTAATGAAAATCAAAAACACATCTCACTTGGCTGGCCATCCCTTCTTTCTTTCAAAGACAAACAAATTAAGAGAGATTTAGTCAAATGGCAACACTTTAAAAAAATAAATTATCCATGTATTTTTTTCAGATTTTTTTCCTAATGAGAAAGATATGTTGAATATATGCTCAACATTTATGTGTGTTTTATTGAGATATAATTGACATTGCATTAGTTTTAGGCGTAGAACATTTATGATTTGATAAATGAATATACTGCAAAATGATCACCATAATAAGTCTAGTTAACATCCATCACCACACATAATTACATTTTTTTCTTATAATGAAAACTTTTAAGATCTGCTCTCTTAGCAACTTTCAAATATGCAATTCAGTATGGTTTTCTATAGTAACCATGCTGTACACTGTATCTCCAGGACTTACTTATCTTATAATTGGAAGTGTACCAAAAAGTAAAAAAGGCAATGCACTTGACCAGAAGCCTATCTTTGGGAATATCTGCACTTCAGTGAACATACTTGTACTTTTCTCAGGGTAATACTGCAAAGGATAAATCTACATGAAGAGCAGAAAAATGAAAGGTTCGAAGTCCTGCCATATTAAAGTCATATTCAATCTAGTGAAAGCAACACACACAGGACTAATTGCTGTATAAGGAATCTCTACAAAAACTTAAGAGCTCAGAGAAGGCTCAAGGCATAAATCATGGTGTGTGTTTCAATAGTCCTACTTCCTGCCTGATACAAAATCCTGCTAAGGAATATTGACAATGTAATTGGAAGTCGAAGCAGGCTGTTTTAGTGCAAAAAGCACTTGCTATTTCTATCCCTTGGATATTCCTTAGCATCTCTGAACTTTAATTTTCTCATCTGTAGAAAGGAAATAATGTAAGTAGATTTTGAGGGTTTTTTGAGAATTAAAATAATATGAATGGAACCCCTAGAATAGTTCCCTAAATATACCACATTTTCATGCATTTCTGCTTAATCACACTAGCAAAGCTAATCTTAGGGGTAGTATTTAGAGAGTAGTTTGCCTCCCTTGTCCCTTTTTGGGGCACCTGGCTTAGGCTGAGCCAATAAGACCAATGTGCAGCTGGGACACAGACATGGTAAATGGTTTTTGTCTGGGGCCCTCCCCCCGGGGGGAGCACAGACCATGTTCAAGTACAGGCAGTCGGCCTGTGGAAGGAAAAGAAGGACGTGTTGTACAGGGAGGAGCTGAGATGAGGAAAATCCATGAGGCTCCTGACAGACTGAGGAGCGAACAGGTTACAGTTCATGCTCCAGCTGCTGGTGAACCTGAGCTTCTAGCCCTTGCGGGGTGCCCATCATGGTTTCATACATGCATTGCTGTATCACCAACACTCAGCAAAGAGTCACTACTAGGACAGATATGGTCCTCCTAGAACCTACAGAGATATCTATGTTTTATTTAAGTAACAAATCTTTTTTCTTTTTCTTTCTTTTTTTTTTAAGAGAGTGCAAGCAGGGGGTAAAGGGGCAGAGGGAGTAGGAGAGAGAAAATCTCAAGCAGACTCCCCACTGAGCGTGAAGCCCAATGTGGGGCTCAATCCCATGACCCTGAGATCATGACCTGAGCCAACACCAAAAGTCGGAAGCTTAACTGACTGAGCTGCCCAGGCACCACTCAGTAACATGTCTTTACAGATGACAAGTTATGTGGATTTATGTGTATATGGCTTCTTAAACCAAAGTGATTAAAACCCAGGTTAAAGTTATAAAGTAGGTGATATCTGTCTTATCCTCATAGAAATTCATACTGAAGGCCTTATCATTTAGGGTCCAAATGTGGACAAATCAATGTTTCTCTTCAATGATGCATCTCGAGGAAATCTTTCTGGATCTTTCTGGACACTGGAGTTCCCTGTCCTTGGTGGTCCCATATATTTTCTTACCAGCTCCTCAATCTACCCTCACACTCCTCCATGATACACTCATGGGTTGGGGTCAAGATAGAATTCGTGTAAAAATACATCACTCCTCTGGTCAGTCCTATAAGTCACTACTAATATTCCCTTTGGTTCAAAGAGGGAATGAAAAAGCAGAAGAGTACAAGAGAAGCATTAAGATCTAAAGTTTGTTGTCTGATATTGTAGCCACTGGCCACATGTGGCTGTTCAAATTGAAATTTAATTAAAAGTAAATACAGTTAAAAATTTACCTCTTCAGTGATCCTAGCCACACTTCATATGCTCAGTACTACATGTAGCCAATGGCGACCCTATAGGACAGCGTAGATTATAGAACATTTCTATCACTGCAGAATGTTCTATCAGATAGTGCTGCTATAGAGACAATATTATGAAGACACCCTTGTTTTGCACTTGTGTTCTGATTCACTTGAGGAATATTATAACACTGTCAGAAAATGGAGTATCAAAATATCATTATAATTACAGATAAAGGTGAAACTGGAGGACATGAGTTGTATCTATGATCAAGCATGCTTATCTATCCAGACTTGTCCATACAGACATGGCAGAGCTGGACTAGGGCGGCTTCTCTGTGTGGTGGAGAGCTCCCAGCATGGAAGAATAGCTGAGACCTGGCAAAGGCAGATCCAATGAGGAAGAAAGGTCACGCGAATTCATCAATAGCTAGTTCCCTCCCCCTGCCCTGGACAAAGGCAGAGTACTGAGTCATTGGTCTTCTTTCCGATGGAAGAAAACAGGTATATAGAGATTATTTCCCTTAAATAGGACATAAAAATAATGTCCCTAAATTTCCCTTATCTACTATGAACTGTAAGGTCCCTGGGTCCCTCAGATCTGAGTTTCCCAAGTTGTGTGTCTTGAGATCATGATCCCCTCAGTTCTCAGAGTTCAGGATGAGGAAGCCACAACTCCTTGCTGATTGTGACTTGCATCTAAGCTGCTTCATCCAGGGCATCCAATCCTCCATAATTTATTCCAGCTTTCCAGAGCAATTTGGTAGATCATGAAAATGTTCTGGGTGCCACAATGACAAAGGCCACTAAGATGGCACTCAACTTCTTCCATTGAATCTGAGGGCCCTTTGTAGTCTACGCCTCTAAGGGACCTTTAAAAACAAAACAAAACAAAAGCTCCATAGCACCTGTGTCTTTTCTGCACATAGCTTCTTTTTCAAAGTAAAACTGATTTCTGAGAATTGACCATCTTGCATTGGGCCATATTTTATAGCTGACCTATTTTGGTTTTATCTTCATTACTCTGAACAAACAAGGAATGAGTTCTATTCTTTCTTTCTCGGTCCCACACAGTAGCTCACAGCAAACATTGCCACATATGTATTCTTTCACAAACACCTTCCTTCCTCTCTTTCTAGATAACCACCTCCTTCTAAGAATCTGGGATCTGAATGACTTAAGTTGTAAATTTAATTCAGAACACTCACTACTTTATTATATTATATGGCACTTCTGAATTTATCATGTCATCTTTCCATCTCTGTTCTAAACTACGACCTTAAGTGTAACTACATTCTCTTATCAATACATCCCCAGAGTTCTAACAAGAAGTGGATACACATTAATTAAATGATTCATTGAATTAAATAGATTGGATAGCTTTTGACCATTTAGGACACTATGGTAGTGATATTTTGGGGCTCCAGTTAGAATCTTAAAATGCCCCTCTTTATCAAAAATTGCCTCTGGACTGAATGGAATCCGGGCTTGCTCGTCCACTAGATACATGATCCTGGACCATTTACTTAAGCTTTCATTCTTCTCACACTAAATTAGGGATAAAACTGCCTATTTACCTCATACACTTGTCAAGTTTAATTGAGCATATCATGTAGAGTGTGATGAGGGGCACATGGAAGTGATGAGAAAATGGTGAATACTATTTATTTCTTTGAACTCTTTAAATACACTTAAAGTCAGTTTAAGATTGTTCCATCATCTCTAGTCCCTTAGCTATGAATTTTTCCCCTTCTGCAGTCTATGCATTGTATTTCTAGGCTGATAGGCCTCTTCATGTGTTTTTTTTAACCCTTGCCTTTGGCTCGTATTGTGTGTGAGTTCTCTGTCTTGGGCGTCCCACCATACCAGGACAGTGAAAACTCGCCTAACAGTAGGTGGTTTATAGTTGCTGCTGCCTTGGCTCCACATTAGTTCTTCAGCTCAGGGTTTCTGCAACTTACTGCTCACATTTATTCAGGGCAGGCTAAGGAATCTGATTTTATTTCTTGGTTGGGTTGGTGGTGGAGATTAACTTTTTTCTGATTCTAGTTCCATGTAAGCCAGTTGCTTCTTGCTATCCCCCTAGATTAGTGAGATAGATAATTTCTAGTCCTTGTTCACAGATTGGGCAGTCTTTTTTTTTTCCTTTTATACCACTTACCAGGTATGTAGTCTTGGGTAAGTTAATTTATCTTTCTCTTCTTTTTTTTTTTTTCCAAAATGAGGCATATTAAAAGTATTTACCTCACAGGTTTGTGTAAGGATTAAATACTTTGATGTATATAAGGTGCTTAGAACAGTCTCTGTACTATAATAAATGTTACATAATTTGTTATTTATTATTATTATTTCTTATCTGGGCCTTGAACGTCAGCTCTAATCATATAGACAGCATATATGCTTTCGGCCCTCTTAAATTCATTATGGCTATGTTTTCTACTTCTCTTCTCACAACTTGAAATTTCCGTTTATTATTTTTTGCTTTTGAGTTTATGTATGTATTTTAGATTTTAAAAACAATTTAACAAGTATTTCTCTATGTTCAGAGAGTGTGAGTGCATGTTGAAGGTAGATCAGATAGGTAAGCAGAATTTCTATGTCAACTCAGTCTACCACCTTGACCAAAATCCTTAGATGCCTGTTATTATTGCAGATATTCCTTTTGTTATTATTACTGGACTTGTCCCATTTCTAAAGCTGCAAGGGATGTTTTATCAGTTTGGATTTTTTAAATTGTATGTCACACACACACACACACGAAACCAAAATGCCTTAATCAAAAAGGGAATTTATTAGCTCATGTAACAAAAAATTCCAAAGGGAGATTATAGGTTCTTATTCTTATTCAGATTTTCTTATTCTCTAAGGTCTGCCTGCTTCTGTGTACTGGTTTTGTGCCAACACACACTTTTGCATATGGTGACAAGAGGGAGAAAGTAGCATTGGCCTACATAAATGCAGTGGTAAAATTCTCATCATGTTTCATTGATCTTATGGGGTCAAGCTCTCATCACTCAGGAAACCACTCTGAGCTAAGTGAAAGTACTAAGAACAAAATAGAAAAAAAAATCAATGTCTATAAACCGATTCTTTGGAAAAGTCAACAAAATTTACACGTCTTGGCTAAACTGATTAGGACAAAAAGAGAAAGTCTAAATAATCAGTGTGAGAAATGAAAGAGAGGACAGCTCTTCCAGACCCAATAAACATTAAAAGAATAAAAAGGAAGAGTTATGAACAAGTTTATGCCTACAAATTTCATAACTTAGTGGAAATAGGCATCATAGTTGGTTGTATTCATACCACTAGCCATTTTCTCAAATTATTGGTACATTCATCTATAAAGTTAAGAAACAAAGGTTCTCCTCTATATTCTTCCATGGATTATCTTTTATCAATATATAGTTCTTTAAAGAAAATCTGTCTCATGTTTACTAACATCTGCCCTTAATGCTTACTTTCTTTTTCTTTTTTTTCCCAGAGACTTATCAATAGGCTGGTTTTCTTCACCAGAGGTTTATAGGTTTGTAGGGTTTGTAGGTTTGTAGTAACCTACACAGGAAAGATACCACATGGTATCTCATTGACTGTGTATTAGGCATCATTTTTCTAAAGATTTCAAAGATTTATTTTCCAAAACTTATAACAAGAAATGTATATGAACTAATGTTTCCTCTGTCCCTGACTGCCACCATCTTGCTTAGGACATGATTGCTCATTTCCTTTTCCTTCCAGCTTTTCCCTTTCTTTCCACCAGCTGCCAATAGCTCATGGAAAATTTTCTACTGTTTTATTTTGCAAAGCAAGCTATTTTTAGTTCATATAGTTTCTATGTAAGCTATTTATATCTATATGTACCATATATATGCTATCCAAAAATAGGTTCTTTCCCTAAAAGGGATTCTGCCTTTCTCCTAATACAACTGGCTCAAGTTTTATCGCCTTTCTAGAACAATTTCCGTCACATTCTACATTATCATTGTTAGTAGATGAATGCTACTAATGTACTAAATATTTAACTACTCTATGAGATAGGTGTTGTTATTATCCCCACACCACTGATGAAAAAAACAAGTAATTTCCCCCCCAAAAAATCCAGTCATTTTTAAGTAATTTCCATTTCCAAGATCATGTAGCTACGTAGGGGCAGTGCTTACTATAGGAGAGTCTGTGCTCCTGACCACTTATGTCTAAGCTCTACTATCTATACTAGGGGGAAGCAAACTGCATTTTGTTTATTTGTATCTCTAGTATCTTACACAAGATTTGGGACATAGTAACTGCTCTGTAAATATTTGTTGCTCAATTATGAAAAGCTCCTAGCATTATAAACGTATTTGTAATTGATTGAAAGCAAATGATAAAAATGACGAAGTAATTCTACTAATCAATAAGACAGTATGCTTTAGCCAGATAAGAAGTTAAAAACATGTTACACAGACACGTGAAATCTATTCATAGTTCCTTATTTTCCAAGTAATTTTACAGACAGAGTAACTTTGGGAAAACAATGTTCAAATTGAAATGGTCCACTTAGTTTTAAAATTTACATTATGGAAAATGAATCAGATGAAATCAACAACTGTCTGTTTTTATTGAGTAATTAGAACAGTTCTTTTTTAAGTTGGAAACAATGAAAAGATTCTAATTAAAAGTGTTAAAAAATCCCCAACTCCGCTCACTTAGTGGTTGACTATGTTTTCTACACCTTGTTTCATTACATGGAATGCTGCACCATTACTTCCTTCGAGCCAATATGTCAAGATGCCTTCTGACCAAGACGCTAACTGCCCTTATAACACTGTCCCTGGTGTCTTTGTTTCATTCTTTTGAAAACAGACACATTTTTCTAGAAAAAGAGAGAGAGAGAGAGAAAGAGAGAAAGAAAGAAAGAAAGAAAGAAAAAGAAAGAAAGAAAGAAAGAAGAAAGAAAGAAAGAAAACCTTAGAACATTATGATAAACTGAAGATTAAAAAAATATTTTTTTAAAACTTTCCCATAAAACAAACACATTTTTCCAAGAAGGATATTTTAAAAGTCATGGTTTATTTTAGATAAGAATTTTGGGAGATTTTCATAATTGTTTTTGTTTATCTTTCTCATGTTTTCATCCTTAGTGCTTTTTAAAAAAATACTGATTACTTATGTATTTATCCATTTATTCAACCAATAGTGATTGAACATTTTCTGTGCATCCATCACTGACTGTATAAAAGAGAAGATGCTGCATTAAACAAGGAAGACAAAGTTCCTTCCTAGGGGAGTTCATATTTGATGGGGAGAAGCAGATAGTGATAATAGAGACATATTACACATCTGGATAGATTAGATAGATAGATAGATAGATAGATAGATAGATAGATAGATGACTGATAGATGATAGATAGAAAGGTAGATGATAGAATGATAGATGATAAGATGATTAATAGATAGATGATAGAATGATAGATGGATGATAGATGATTGATAGATAGAATGATAGATAGATAGAATTATAGATAGACAGAATGATAGATATGTAAGAAGAGCCAAGAAAAAAAGAAACAGGGTTTTGAGTTAGAAATCAATTACCTGCTTTAGATACAACGGTCCAAAAATTCTCCCTCAAATGTTGAAAGCTGTGTTAAGATCTGAAGTATGAGAAGGGCCCAGTCTTAAAATAGCTAGTAGAAGACCATTCTAGGCAGAGGAAACAGCAAGTATGAAGGCCTTGATATAGGAAAGACCGTGGTATGTTGTAGGAATGGGTAAGACCCAAGTGTGGTTAAGGAGAAAGTTCAGAATTCATATCAAGGAGTAGGTGGGAGCTAGATCTTGCAGGGTTTTATAGGCTCTGGTGATTGTTTTAAGAATTTTGATAAGCTACTGTGGGGTTTCAGTAGAGGAGTGACATGATATGCTATATGTTCTTTAAAAAAAACAACCCATAAAAATATCAATTTGGTAGCAGTATAGAGAACAGGTTTTTCAGGAAGCAAGACTGGTGATGGGGAGACTATGACACCAGTGATAATGGGGACCAGTGTGGGAGCAGGGGGTGAAGCCAGTGAATGGATTCAAGAAAACTTATAAGAACTGGCAGTGTTTGCCAGTGGGCTGGGCATGATAGTGAGGAGGGAGAGCTGCACATAGTGAAGGACTGGCCCTTGGGCCTCTGGATGGATGACATTTACCTAGATGGAGAAGCCTGCAGGAGAAGCCATGCATTTCTTGTGTGTTTGAGCAATCCCTACGGTTTTGCTTTCATGAAAGACAAGGCCAGAGGCCTTAGTTTTGTCTCCATTCTGTTTCTAAAGAGCTCTTTGATTTTGGCAAAACACTTAATTTGTTTGATTCCTAGTGTCCCTATCTGTAAATTATAATATGCTGCCACAGTGATTATTACAAAGCCTTAATTTAATAATGTCACTATTTTGCTTTAAACATTTCCTTGCTCCTACAATGAGGGCATCACTTCTTCCTGTGTCTTATGCAGCTCCATAAGCTCCAAATCTTTCTTGTATTTCTAGCTTCCACCCTCCTACCACACCCACTCTCACTGTCTCTAGCTCAGCCAGCAAGACTACATCCAGTCCCTTGTTCCCACCAACCTCCTTCCACCAAGATGCTTGTACACACTGTTTTTCCTTTTTGGAAAGCTGAGTTTTCCCCTCCTTGGACTAGTGAACTTTCATCCAGGTTCAGATGTGGATTAAATTATCACCTCCTCAGGGAAACATTGTTGCCTTGATTAGATCAAATGGGTCTTTGATATGTTCTCAGAGTTCTTTGCGATTTTCTACCCCAGCACTTGCTGACAAACCTTACATCGGTTTTGATGATTGTTTTACTAACTGTTTCCTCCCCAAGGGCAGGAGTTCTGTGTGTTCTTCCTCAATATTCTATGACGTGTACTTAGGTAGGTGCCTACCTCGTGATAATGTTATTGAGTGAATGAATTGTCGAATGAAAACTTGAGTGAAGGGGCTAGAACACATTACTGTTTATGTTCTTTTAAGCACTGGAAACACTAATTCTAAGTAAGAAAGCAATTCTTTTAAATGCATGTGATTTGTGTCACTGTGCCATTTTTCACATACTATTCCTCTGACCTGAAGCTCTTCTGGTAAATTCTCTCTCTGGCTTCTTTAAAGGAGTCATCTTCACCACTAGAAGCTCTCAGTGCCTTTTTCAGGGGTTCTGAACAATATCATTATTATGGGATGAATTGTGTTTCCCCAGAAAACCATATGTTGAAGTTCTAACCCCTAGTATCTGTGAATGTGTCTTTATTTGGAAATAGATTCTTGCAGATTCAGTCAAGCTAAGATGAGGTCATTAGGCTGGCTTTAATCCAATATGGGCTGGTATCTTTGTGCAGTGAGGAAATTTGGACACAGACAAAGACATGTGAAGATGGAGGTAGGGTCTGAGCTGATGCAATCATTCCAAGGAATGCCCAACCCACCACCCGAAGCTAGGAGGAAGGCATGGAACAGAGTCTTCTTCAGAAAATACACAAGGAAAACCAACCTTGCCAAAACCTTGATCTTGGACTTCGAATCCCCAGAACTCTGAGAACATAAATTTGCATTGTTTTGAACTAGTCTGTGGTGCTTTGTTATGGGATCCTAGGAAACTAATATTATCACCATGCAATTACTTTTGCTCTCTGCTGGCATATCTTCTCTCCCCAACAAAGTCTTCACCCACCCAAGGTCATCCTTATGCAGTGTGGGTGCCTATGTAATACTGACATAAGTGATTGCTCTGTATTTGATGCTGAATATAATGAATGAGGTTTATATTTTCTTAAGGCTTAAAAATCTCTACTTTGGTTAGTTCCTTTTCTCCATACCTAGTAAAATGTGATTTCTTCATTTAAATAGAAAAGTTGAAGTTCTGTTTATTGTGGAATCTGGCATAAATTTGAGGTATTTAAGGAGTAAATTAATAAGATGACTCAAGATGTTAGCAAAACATCAACAACTGTACTCTCCTAAGAAATTCAAAGAGGTCTTATTTTAATATATAAGAATTGATCTGGGGTAACAATCACGTGAATGAGGATGACAGCTGCAATCTGTTCAATTTTAGGTTTTGTGTTCTGAAATTATCTCTTAAATGTTTTCTTTAGAATTTTAAGATATTGTACCATATGATTCTGCAACTTGCTTTTTTCACTAAAAATCATATTTTTTGAGGTCTAATCATTTTGAGATAGAGAAATATAGTTCATTTCTATAATAATAGTATACTATTACTTAGCAAATTTTATTTATACCATCCCCCTATTGATGATATTTAGGTTTTTTCAATATTTTGCTATTAAAAACAATGCTGCAGTAAATGTTTTCCCTAGGTTACAAACAGAAGCGGAACTTCTGGTCCATAGGGAATATATATTTTCAATCATAGTAGATTCAGATAAATTGTCCTCCATGTTTTTCTAACAAATTGCATTCCCACCCACATAAGTCCCCTTTCCCCCCATGTCCTCCCCTAACCTTGCTATTAATCAGACTTACTAATTGTAATAGTCTTAGGAGTGAAATGATATCTCACTGTGCATGTGTATGTGTGCATGTTTTAAACATATTTGGGGAATTAATCTTTGTCTTCTGTATATATGGTAAACATGGTCTCCTGACCAAGAGCTAACCTTTTATGTTATACCTTTAAATATGTTTTTTAAGTTAACTGAACATAAAGTTATATACCATTTCTTTTTTTTTAAAGATTTTATTTATTTATTCATGAGAGACAGACAGAGAGAGAGAGAGAGAGAGAGAGAGAAGCAGGCTCCCAAGTAGCAGGGAGCCCGATGCAGGACTCAATCCCAGGACCCTGGGATCATGACCTGAGCTGAAGGCAGACGCTTAACCATCTGAGCCACCCAGGCACCCTATATACCTTTTCTTAATGGTTTTTATTTTTGCATCTTGTTTCAGAAATTCTTTCTTATCTGAAGGTCATAAGGTTATTTTCTGTTTTCTTCTAACTTCCTGGAGTTATATTCTTCTCATTGAAGAAAGGGTAGCCAAAAACATAGGATTTTTTTCTTCCTTACTAAGTCTCAGTCCATTTTTTATGCTTCCTTTCAAAATTTTGTCTACACTCTGGATCTTATGAACACACTTAGCTTGTTTCTGTCAAAAATGGATAAATGTTGAGGAGAGAGGAATATCCAGAGGAGTAGGAGGACCCTAGGCTTGTCTCATCCCATGAACACAATTACATAATAACTATCAAATCACCCTAAATACCACAGAAATTGACCCAAAGAGTGGCAGAAAAAACTTCACAACTAAAGGGAGAGAAGAGGCCACATCGAAGAAGGTAGGAAGTATGGAGACATGGTTTAGGGGAGAAATGGATCATTGGTGCTGCAGAGGGGAGGGAGCCCTGGTCATGGAGAAGGGGGAGAGAGAGAGGCGCACACAGGGGAATGCACAAGGAGAACATTTCCCCAAAGCCATTGGCTTGGAAAGCAAGAGAGGCATTGCCTTGCTCCTGGAGAGGAGGCAAGCAAACAACCTGGGGCCATACAGCATGGAAATAGAGATCTAAAGAACACCTTGGGCACACAGGGGTCAGATTATTCACTCTTTTCTCTAGGAACAAAGGGGATGGCCAGCACCATTTCTCTCCCCTGCCCCTCAGCATAAACACAGAGCCACCTATGGGAAGCAGTACAGTGCCAACACTTGCTGCCTAAATTGCTTACACCCCCCGCACTCTGATGAAACTGCCCTTCTCAGTTATGCTTGTCTCAGTCCCAGTATGGCAGGCCCTCCATCAGTAGGCAAGCACAAACCCCTGCCAACAGAACGTTTCCCAACAGGAGTTTTGTAAAGCCGCAGTTTTGGTGGAAGTGGTGTCAGGTCTCATTTCACAAGCAGACCACAGCAAACCTAGTTAAAACTCACCACATTCAGGCCAGGGACAAAACATTGCCCACAAAGGCAAGGAGAGTCCCTGCAGACAATGAGCCTGAAGGACAGAGCAGCCAAAACACAATAGCAGAGTACACATAGCACACACTGGGGATACTCTCTGAAGTGCCAGGCCCTGGGCACTACATGACCTCTTCTTCATAAGGCCATTACTTTCAGAAGCAGGAGACATAACTGGCTTTTCTAACACAGAGAAGGTAGAGACTTAGACAAAATGTGAAGACAGAGGAATTTATCCCAAATTAAAGAAGAGGATATGGCCACAGCCAGAGCTCTAAGTGAAACAGATATAGGTAACATGCCTGATGGAGAATTTAAAGTAACAATCATATGGATACTCACTGGGCTTGAGAAAAGAATGGAAGACATCAGGGAGATGCTTTTCACAGAGATAAAAGAGTTAAAAAAGAATAAGAGATGAAGAATACATTAAACAAGATTGGAAACAGGCTTGCTGCAATGAACAGCAGACTGGAAGAAGTAGAGGAACAAATTAGTGACCTAGAAGACAAAATAATGGAAAATAATGAAACTGAACAAAAGAGAGAGAGAATTATGCAACACAAGAAGAGACTTAGGGAACTCAGTGACTCCGTCAAACATAATAACATTCATATTATAGGAGTCCCAGAAGAAGAGGAGAAAAGGGGGCAGAAAAATTTACTTGAAGAAATAACTAGCTGAAAACTTCTCTAATCTGAGGAAGGAAACAGACATTCAGATCCAGGAGGCACAGAGAACTCCCATCAAAATCAACAAAAGCAGGCCAACACCAAGATATATTGTAATTAAGTTTGCAAAATACAGTGATAAAGAAAAAATCTAAAAAGCAGCAAGACAAAAGAAGTTATTAACTTAAAAGGGAAAACCATAAGGCTAGCTGGAGATTTTTCAAAAGAAACTTGGCAAGCCAGAAGGCAGTAGCATGATATATTCAAAGTGCTGAAGGGACAAATCTGCAGCCAAGAATATTCCACTCAGCAAGGCTGTCATTCAGAATAGAAGGAGAAATAAAGAGTTTCCCAGACAAACAAAAACTGAAGGAGTTTGTGACTACTAAATCAGCCCTGCAAGAAATACTAACGGGCACTCTTTAAGTGGAAAGGAGAGACCGAAAGTGACAGTATAAAGGCAACAAACACAAAATCAGTAAAAATGAATATTTCTGTAAAAATCAGTCAAGGGACTCACACACAAAAAAGGATATGAAATATTATAACATATACCTAAAATGTGTGGAGGAGAGGAGAAAAAAATGAGTTCAAATTTGAATGACCATCAACTTAATATAGATTGATATTTGCAGAAGATGTTATATACAAACTTAATGGTAATTTATCAAAAACCATTAATAAATATGTAAAGAATAAAGAGAAAGAAATCCAAATATATCACTAAAGAAAATTGGCAAAACATGAAATAGAGAAAGACAAGAAATGATCAGAGAAAATCTCCAGAAATGACAAAACAAGTAATAAAATGGCAGTAAATACATATCTATCAATAATTACTTTGAATGTTAGTGGACTAAATGCTCCAATCAAAAACACACGGTGTCAGAATGGACCAAAAAAAAAAAAAAAAAAGAACCACACAAAACAAACAGAAACAACAAAGCCCATCTATATGTTGCCTTTAGGATACTCATTTTAGACATAAAGACACCTACAGATCGAAAGTGAGGGGATTGAGAACATTTATCATGCAAATGGATGTCAAAAGAAAGCTGGAGTAGCAATACTTGTATCGGAAAAATAGACTTTAAAACAAAGGCTGCATGTAACAAGAGACAAAGAAGGACACTATAAAATAATAAAGGAGACAATCCAACAAGAAGGCATAACAATTGTAATATTTATGTACCCTAAATGGGAGTACCTAAATATATAAAACAATTAATAAACATAAGGTAACTAATTGATAATAATAACAGTAATAGTAGGGGACTTTAACACCCAACTTGTATCAATGGACAGATCATCTAAACAGAAAATCAACAAGGAAACAATGGCTTTGGATGACACACTGGACCAGATGGACGTAACAGATATATTCAGAACATTCCATCCTAAAACAGCACAATACACATTCCTTTCAGGTGGACATGGAACGTTCTCCAGAATAGATCACATATTAGGTCACAAAACAGGCCTCAACAAATACAAGAAGAATGAAGTCATACCATGCACCTTTTCTGACCATAATGCTATGAAACTAGAAGTAAAGCACAAGAAAAAATCTGGAAAGACTACAAATACTTGGAGGTTAAAAGACATGCTACTAAACAATGAATGGGTCAACCAAGAAATCGAAGAAATAAAAAAAAATACATGGAAACAAATGAAAATGAAAACACGATGGTCCAAAATTTTTGGGATGCAGCAAAAGTGGTTCTAAGAGGGCACCTGGGTGGCTCAGTTGGTTAACTGACTGCCTTCGGCTCAGGTCATGATCCTGGAGTCCCGGGATCGAGTCCCACATCGGGCTCCCTGCTCAACGGGGGGTCGGCTTCTCCCTCTGACCCTCTTCCCTCTCGTGCTCTCTGTCTCTCATTCTCTCTCTCTCAAATAAATAAATAAAATCTTTTAAAAAAAAAAAAAAGTGGTTCTAAGAGGGAAGTTTATAGCAATACAGTCCTACCTCAATAAGCAAGAAAAATCTCAAATAAACAATCTAAAGGTTAAAGGAGCTAGAAAAAGAACAAATAAAACCTGAAACCAGCAGAAGGAAGGGAATAATAAAGATGAGAGCAGAAATAAATAACATAAAAACTAAAAAATAACCCAATAAAACAGATCAATGAAACCAGAAACTGGTTCTTTGAAAAAATTAATAAAATTGATAAACCTAGGTCAGACTTATCAAAAAGAGAAAGGACCTGAATAAATAAAATCACAAATGAGAGAAAAGAAATAATAACCAACACCACAGAAATACAAGGAATTATGAGATTATTATGAAAAACTATGTGGCAACAAACTGGACAACCTAGAAGAAATAGATAAATTCCTAAATTAAAGCAGGAAGAAAGAGAAAACTTGAATAGACTGGCAACCAGTAAGGAAATTAAATCAGTAATAAAAAAAACTCCCCAAAACCAAAAGTCCAGGACCAGATAGCTTCTCAGGTGAGTTCTACCAAACATTTAAAGAAGAGCTAATACCTATTCTTCTCAAACTACTCCAAAAAATGGAAAAGGAAGGAAAGTTTCCAAATTCATCCTAGGCCAGCATTGCCCTGATACCAAACCCAGATAAAGACTCCACTAAGAGAGAGAACTATAGGCCAATATCCCTAAAGAACATTGATGTAAAAATTCTCAATAAAATACTAGCAAACCAAATCCAACAACACCTTAAAAAAATCATTCACCACGATCAAATGGGATTTATTCCTTGGTTGCAAGTGTGGTTCAATATTTACAAATCTATCAACATGATACACCACATTAATAAAAGAAAGGATAAGTACCATATGATCATTTCAAGAGATGCAGAAAAAGCATCTGACAAAGTACAACTTCCATTTATAATAAAAATCCTCAACAAAGAAGGTTTAGAGGGACTATACCTCAATATAATATAGGACATTTATGAAAAACTCACAGCTATTATGATCCTCAATGGGGAAAAACTGAGAGCTTCTCATCTATGGTCAGAAATAAGACAGGGATATCTACTCTCACCACTTTTATTCAACATAGTACTAGAAGTCCTAGCCATAGCAATCAGACAGCAAAAATAAATAAAACACATCCAAATTGGAGAGAAAGAAGTAAAATTTTCACTATTTGCAGATGATATCATACTATATATAGAAAACCCAAAAAAATCCACCAAAAAACTGCTAGAACTGTTAAATTCAGTACAGTTGCAGGATACAAAATCAATGTATAGAAATCTGTTGCATTTCTATACACCAGTAATGAAGCAATAGAAAGAGAAATCGAGGTATCAGTCCCATTTACAACTATACCAAGAACAGTAAGATGCTTAGGAATAAACCTAACCAAAGAGGTGAAAGACCTGTACTCTGAAAACTGTAAGACACTGATGAAAGAAACTGAAGATGCCACAAAGAAATAGAAAGACATTCCATGCTCCTGGATTGGAAGAACAAATATTGTTAAAATGTCTCTACTACTCAAGGCAATCCACACATTTAATGCACTTCTTATTAAAATACCACCAGCATTTCTCACAGAGCTAGAACAAACAATCTTAAAATTTGCACAGAACCACAAAAGACCCCGAATAGCCAAAGCAATCCTAAAGAAGAAAAACAAAACTGGAGGCATCACAATTCTGGATTTCAAGCTATATAACAAAGCTGTAGTGATCAAAGCAGTATGGTACTGGCATAAAAACAGACACATAGGTCAATGTAACAGAATAGAAAACCCAGAAATAAACCATGATTATATGATCAACTAATCTTGACAAAGCAGGAAAGAATATCTAATGAGGAAAAGAATGTCTCCTCAACAAATGGTGTTGGGAATATTGGACAGCAACAGGTAAAAGAATGAAACTGGACCACTTTCTTACCCATACACAAAAATAGATTCAAAAAGGCCTAAATGCAAGACCTGAAACCATAAAAATCCTAGAAGAAAAACAGGCAGTAACTTCTTTCACATTGGCTGTAACAACTTCTTTCTAGATGTGTCTCCTGAGACAAGGGAAACAAAAACAAAAATAAACTAGTGTGACTACATCAAAATAAAAAGCTTCTGCACAGCAAAGGAAATGATCAACAAAACTAAAAGGCTACCTGCTGAATGGGAGAAGATTTTTACAAATGACATCTGATAAACGGTTAGTGTCCAAAATACATAAAGAACTTATGAAACTCAACACCCAAAAATGAATAATCCAATTAAAAAATGGACAGAAGACATGAATAGACATTTTTCCAAAGAAGACATCCAAATGGCCAACAGACACATGAAAAGATGCTCAACATCACTTATCATCAGGGAAATACAAATCAAAATCACAATGAGATACCACCTCACACTGTCAGAATGGTTAAAATCAACAACACAAGAAACAATAGGTGTTGGCAAGGATGCGGAGAAAGGAGAACCCTCTTGCATTCTTGGGAATGTAAACTGGTGCAGCCATTGTGGAACAGTATGGAGGTTCCTCAAAAAGTTAAAAATAGAGCTACAGTATTATCTAGCAATTGCACTCTCAGGTATTTACACAAAGAATACAAAAATATTAATGCAAATGGATATATGCACCCCAATGTTTGTAGCAGAATTATTTACAATAGCCAAATTATGGAAACAGCCTAAGTGTCCATTGACTGATAAGCAGATAAAGAAGATGTGGTACACACACACACACACACACACACACACACCCACTGGAATATTATTCAGCCATAAAAAAGAATGAAATCTTGCCATTTGCAATGACATGGATGAAGCTAGAGAGTATTACACTAACCAAAATAAATCAATCAGAGAAAGACAAATACCATACTATTTCACTCATGTGGAATTCAAGAAACAAAACAAATGAGCAATGGCGGAAAAAAAGAGAGAGAGGCAAAACCAAGAAACAGACTCTTAACTCTAGAGAACACACTGATGGTCACCAAAGGGGAGGAGAGTGGAGTGTTGGATTAAATAGGTGATGGGGAGGAAGGGGTGCACTTGTCATGATGAGCATGGGGAGATGTACGGAAGCATTGAATCACTATATTGTACACCTGACACTAATATTACACTGTATGTTAACTAACTAGAATTTAAATAAAAACTTTTAAAAAATGGATAAATGTTTGTTTCCACTTGAAAACTGTAGGGAGGGCGCCTGGGTGGCTCAGTCGTTAAGCGTCTGCCTTCGGCTCAGGTCATGATCCCAGGGTCCTGGGATCGAGTCCCACATCGGGCTCCCTGCTCGGCGGGAAGCCTGATTCTCTCTCTCCCACTCCCCCTGCTTGTGCTCCTGCTCTCGCTATCTCTCACTCTGTCAAATAAATAAATAAAATCTTTAAAAAAAAAAAAAAGAAAACTGTAGGGAAAATTTCTTAACAATGTCCTGAGTCTGTTTTTCCTAGTACATTTTCTAATTCCTTCAAAAAGCCTGAGAGATGTGACATTTTGTCTCTTTCTTTTATTGTGTTAGAATTTTATGTGGCTCAGTAAGATTCTAAAAACAACAGGTTGCCTCATCTTCTCCTACCCTGTGCTCTGTTATTTCATCTGCTATCTGGTAGCACACCCCTACTCTTCACAGCTACAGATACTTTTACCTGAAAGGCAGAATGCCTTCCTTTGGCTGATTTGCCTGATGTTTCTCAGGCTGCAGTGATGGGGTGAATGGTTGTTTGATGGAGTCATGAATAGCCGATACCAGGAGCTAGGTTTACCATTATGAAGCAAACGGCATTAGATGCTGTCCATCTACCTTGATGAGGGCTCCACAGATTTCAGGAAAGAAATTTCTCTTTGCTGAGCTTGTCATTTTGATTCTCTAAAACAATTCATATCTCTGCAACAGCTATTTCCTCCTTCTCGCCAGTATTTTATATACCTCCATCCATTTTGCATATGTTATTCTACCTTCAATGGCATTTGAAATACTTTTATAGTAGTTATAAATACGAGTCCTCAACCTTAAGTATACAATTTGTCTTTCTATATCACACACTAACTTTTATACCAAAACTTATTTCCGCAGGAATGCTAGGAAGTTGTACCCAGGCTTGTGTGGCACTATGATATTGTGGCAACCTGACCCTCGAGTTGTCTGTCTCAGCAGGGATCCTCAGAGACCTTCCTTTCTCTATTTAGTCCCTGTCATTCAGCCCTAAAGATCCCTCTTGAGATAATCCATGGCCCTGTCCTCAAGGCTCCTTTGAGTCTGTTGGCATCCTGCTTCTGCATCACAGCCAAATGGAAGGCATGGGGGGCATCCTGCAGCTTCTACTCCATGTCATGGCAGAGGAAAGTCTCCGTGTCCAGAGCTCTGCCGGCCTGGACCCATCACGCAGATGCCCCTTACTCTCTCTGGTGGTTTGCCGCCTTCCCCGGCTGCACTCGAGCATCCTGCTCTGGAATCAGGGCACAGGGCCCCTGTGTCAGACTCCACAGTTTCTCTTTCTTCTTACTTCCTACCATCTCTTCTCTTTCCCCCCAACCCAGGGGATTATTTCTCTAGTCTGCGTGGGAGTTGGCATGAAACACCCCTTTTTTCTTTTGCTTTTCCTATACATTTTATTCTAAATCCTTAACGTTCTCCAAAGGGATTTAAGCTTTTGGAGCACAAAAGGCAGAGACTGAGAGGCTCCTTCTGCTTTGTGTCTTGTCATATCCCTTTGCTGAAGTGCTGAATGCACTCAAGTATTTGCCTGCATGAGGCATCAAATAGGGAAAATGCCCGGAAAAAAAATTTTTTTAAAGGAAAACAGTGGTTAACGTCATTAAAACATTATCCTGCCATGCGTACACTTTATAATGTTGGTTTTCACAGCTTTGATTTCTGTGCTTTTAAATCACTATTATGATTTGGTATATGTGTGATTGCCTCTGGTGATTCCATTAAGGAGGGGTACTGAAATTCTCACTTCTTTGCCATCTGAGTCCTGGTTGTCTGCTGGCCGCCAGGCCTGTACCTATTAAAATCTGCATTTATGAATGCTCACGGTTCGCTTTGAGCCCTTCTAATCACATGGTCCTTCCTGTCTTTGTTTGCTTTTAAATCACTTTAAAACATGTCTCCCTTTCCTACCATCAATTATTAGTTAAGCCTGGATTTGTTAAAATCTCCATCTAACGCATGATGTTAGTAAAATGATTAGACCTCAGGTCCATGTCTCCTGTCATTAGCTGGATTTCTGCCTCTGCTCGCCATGCTGATTCAAGTGAAAAACGGTCTTCCGTGAGCAGTCACAGGGAAGAAGGTCGTTGTGACAAAAGCCTCTTGCCTGATGTATACAGTGGGGCATGCCCACTAATTCTGGCATCAGAGCTCTGAGAGGTTCCCAATTGATTCCTATCAGTGTTGTGTGAGATGATAAATTCTCATCAGAGCTTTTTGGTCTCACTTAGTCTGCCTTTCTTTTTTATAATGGATTTCTCTCATTCATGTTTTCACTAGTCTGCATTTTTATGACTGTGATGTGCTTTGATTTACTTCATTCAGAGCACAATGCTCTGGCTTCAATTACTCCATTTAACTTTAAATAGACATTGCTACAAGTCTTACTGATACAGAGAACATCTGGTGTCAATGAATTGCAGCAGGAGGTGCCATGTGGGAAGGAACCCAAGAACTGAACACAGCTCTGAGCGCATCCATCAGGACGTGCGCGGGCAGGGCATGGCACTCTGCCACTCATCTTAAATGCTATCAGAGCGCTGCTCGCTCTCGGAGTTCAAGTCAGGAGGGCATCGTTCTGATTTTCATCGTAGCAATGCTTGACTCACTGACCTCAAGCTCCAGACACAAAACATTCTGTTCAGTTGATAACATCTTTGAGGATGACTTTTGCCAAACAGGAAAGGCACAGAAAGCCAGGGGACAGTTTTTATCTAGGTCTTGTACAGAGTGTTTAATGAAGGATGTTGTAAAGAAGTCAGAGTAAAGAACTCTACTCTTCACACCCCTCCCCACCAAACACACCAGAACACAAAGTGCTGAAGTCCTCACGGGGAAATATTTTACTCCCTGCTATTCCTGGGGCAATTCCCATTACAAATTTTAACAATTTCCTAAGACCGAATCCAGATAGTAGAATGTACAATGATTAAACAAAGAGAAACTTTTGCCTGCTTTTAGGCCTTGAAAGATAAACTGTCTTTCATTGCAAAAGTAAGGATAATACAGAAATAATTTACCAAAGATGTAATTTACACTTAAATTTTATTCCATATACAAAATCTTTAAATCAGTTATGCACTGATAATCTGACCCTTGTGAACAAGGATGTTCCTAATCATAGGTTAATTTAAATGATCTTAATTAAAATTATTTACAGATTACATACTGGGAAGCATACTTCTTTTTTTCACAGTTTCAAAGTATTTTGACACTCAGGTACTCAGGCCTGAGATTCTGGAACCTCACGCTTAGTCAGACTCTCTGTCTCCACTGCTTGTTTCTACTTGGCTTCATGGGCTGTCTTTCTGTGCCAGGAAAGCAGATGGCCAGAACCAATAGACATCAAGTCCTCCCAGTCTAACAAACTCTGTAGAAGGAGAGTGTTGCTTTTCCCCAAGGTCCATATATTAATCTCCCAGAAAGACCCTGACTGGCCGTGTTTTGTGATGTGCTCATCCTCGGATCCATCACAGCTTCCAGAAGGAAGAGGAAAGGACGTGCCAAGAACTGAATCAGTGAGAACAGGTTCTGTCCCCAGAAGAAGAGAGATCAGGAAACTCACTATGCAAAAAACAAACAAACAATCCAAACCAGTTGTAGTTACCACCCTCCATAACACTTAACAATCCAATTCTGGTCAGGGGCTTGGAGAATGAGTCTGAGGAAGGCATGCATTTCAGATTCAGATTGGAGACACGTTCTGTTGTCTGTCCACCCAGAACTGAAATGTTCTCTTAAGACAGTCTGTCATGTCTGGCCACGAGGTGGGAGGACACAGACATCTAGTCTACATTTTGGAAGAATCAACAGCAGTAAGAGAGAATGTTTTCTGCGAAGCAGATATCAGAGAAGGGTTAAATTAGTTCAGCACTCCTCCCAGTATGATGTCACAGGATGGTAAGAGATGGTGGAGCAAACAGGAGAAGATTGGGGTTAGAGAGCTTTCTTTATTGAAAGATTTCACGAAACCTCTAACATATCAGAATACTTTTGAGAACTTCAGAGAGGCTATGGCATGCAGGATTTCCAAAACATTTATCCAGAGAACTCTATTTTTATTCATTAGGGAAGGTGAAATGTGAGATGATTTCTTAATAACTTGCTTATCCTGATATTCTCCCAATTGCATTATTTTAAGAGAGCAACAGAAAGCCAGGATTCTAATCCCAGAGCTTGTGTTAAGACATCGGATGTCTCTGACAAGTTCAAGAAGCTTTCTGTGCCTTGTGCTCATCTTTCCTGTGATCACCACCAGATCCCATGGGGGGGGGGTCCCTCAGAGTCATGGCACCTGTGTAAACCCAGTATGATATAACCAGCCTGATGAACTATGAAGAAAGACTACCATGAAAAGCATTGCAACATCTTCTATGTAACGAAACTTCCCTCAATAAGTCAGGGTTCAGTATTAGTACATAAAACATCTATGCAGCTTTTCGGGAGCAGATTCTTGAGTTATCTATACTATACGTTATTTGACATGGAAGCAGAAGGAAATGAGAAATAGGTATCTACTCCACTTCCTTCTGCGTTCCCTGATTCTGCATCAACTCCACTTCATGCCAGAACTTCTTGGAATCTTCTACACTGATTCAGAAAAAAATGGTATGCATAGCTGAAGCTCTGTAGGTTAAAGGAAAGAATTGCTCCAAACAGGTGAAAATCAACCTTTCTATACCAGCTTCTCTGTGCAGAAACAAGCCATCTCACTGTCTCTGGCTAATGAATATCACCTTAATTTACCTCATGAAACATTACCTGAGCAGAGTATTTTTGTCAGCTATTGTCAACCTTTTTTATTTTTTTGGTTCACCTAGTTCTGTGATATTTAAAGCAATTGTGTTTGTAATATTGATTAATTAATGAAATGGGAGAATTGGGGAGAAGGCGGCACATTTGGCAGGGAGGATTGAGGGAGGACAACGTACTCCCCCCTTCAAAAGCTGAGGTCAAATGCACTGAATGTTTTAATTGCCTGGGAAAGGCACAAAGAATCCCCATATTAGAATTTTCCAGATTCATAAACACAACACTAAGTTTTATCTAGTCTGGGAGAACAACTGAGTAGCTTTTGTAGAATGAATACACATTCATTTTTGGGTTGCCCCAACTTCTTTACCGCACCATTGCTGATAAGCCCGTGTCCTCGTGTGCTAGTTAATTTCTGATGTCACTAATAAGTTTTCGGGAATTGGTGCATCTACTTTCACATTTGCCACCTGTGCTCTGAAAGTTTGTGTTTGCACGGTGTAGTGACTTTAGAAGTTGGATCTCACCTGCATGAAAACATATATCATTTATAATATGAAGATCTGGAATCAAATTTCGGTTGTCCTTTTTAAAATCTGTCTCTTTGCAGGCTAGTTATCTCATCTCCCTGAATATCAGGTTCCGTGTTTGTAAACCAACCTGCTAATGAGAACATTTATTCTGTCTGTTCGTAAAGACGCTGCGGCGGTCAAGTGGATACCATCTGTGATAGTCTGTTTTGAAATCTGTCAGGAAATTCTGTGTTGGGAACTAACACAGTGATGAGTGAGAGACCCCTGAGCACATGGACCTTGCAGTGTATTATGGTATGGCAGGAGGGGCATCTGCTGAGCCTCAGAAAACTCTGGTAGGAGGTAACACCTGTATGACTTGAATGACAGCCAGGTAAATGAAGAGGCAACATTTTTCGGATGGCGAACATGCACAGATCAGGAGAGGAAGGAGAGCTTGGCATGTTTTGTAAATAAAAATGAGATCACTTTTTTTGGAGCAGTGAGCGCGGGGAATTGGGCCAGAGAATGGAAAGATAAGGAGAGAAGTAAATGAAGGCCAGATGGTTTTAAATCATGTGCAGAGGTTTGGACTTTCACGAGACCCCAGTGGACAGTATAAATAAAGATTGTAAAGTTTTATATGGGGAATAGCAAAAGCCATTCTACAAATATAGGTTATTATTGGATTTTTGTTATTTTAGCAATAATATTCAGACAGCAGCTCTATCTAGCTTAATCTGTGAACATTTAAGGTAACACTTTGAGGTAGTGTCTTTTCCACATTTTCATTTAAATTTCAGTTAGTTTATATGCAATGTAATATTAGTGTCAGGTGTACAATGTAGTGATTCAACATTTCCATACATCACCCCGTGCTCATCACGAAAAGTGCCCTCCCCCAGCCCCCTACCCACCTCCCCTCTGGTAATTATCAGTGTGTTCTCTTTAGTTAAGAGTCTGTTTCATGGTTTGCCCCTCTCTCTTTTTTTGCCCCCTTTGCTCATTTGTTTTATTTCTTAAATTCCACGAGTGAGATCATATGGTATTTGTCTCTTTCTGACTTATTTTGCTTAACATAATACACTCTAGCTCCATCCACATCATTGCAAATGGCAAGATTTCATTCTTTTTTATGACTAATATTCATTATATATATTTGCCACATCTTCTTTATCCATTCATCAATCGATATCACCTCACACCACTCAGAATGGCTAAAATTAACAACACAGGAGGGGCACCTGGGTAGCTCAGTCAGTTAAGCGTCCCAGTCTTGGTTTTGGCTCAGGTCATGAGCTCAGGGTCGTGAGATCAAGCCTTGCACCAGGCTCCATGCTCAGAGGGGAGTCTACTTGAAGATTTTCTCTCTCTCTCTCTCTCTGCCCCTTACCTGACTCGCACGCCTGCTTTCTGTCTCTCAAATGAATAAATCTTTAAATAAAATTAACAACACAGGAAATGACAGATGTTGGTGAGGATGCAGAGAAAGGGGAACCATCTTACACTGTTGGTGGGAATGCAAGCTGGTGCAGCCACTCTGGAAAACAGTATGGAGGTTCCTCAGAAAGTTAAAAATAGAATTACCCTATGAAGCAATTGCACTACTAGGTGTTTACCCAAAGGATACAAAAATACTAACTCAAAGGGATACATACACCCTGATGTTTATAGCAGCATTATCAACAATAGCCAAATTATGGAAAGAGCCCAAATGTCTTAAGAACATGGCTTACCAATCCGCATAGCTTCTGACCATTTAGATGGGTCTGCCCTCTTATTTCAGCATTGAACACATATTTCGGATAAACTTAGTCATTAAAGAAATTTGGAAAAATATTGGCAAAGCATGAAATAGTTTAAAAATACAGGCATTTCTAGAATTTTGTTAAACTGTTTGGCCATTCCTCTAACACTCCCCATAAAAGGTTAATTCTATTGACATTAATGAGTTATAAAGCATCACAGTTAGTGTGAGTTGCAAATGAACTGATACTCAGTCAAAAAATAGAAATCATTTTCCAAGAAATGACCTGTCCAACTGATTGCTTTTAAACTTCACAGCTTAACTGAGGGATCCATAATTAGAACTAAATCATTTACCATGTTGTCATTCTGTTGTGGGCCCTTAGCCTGCATGAACTTACAGCATTATCTTAAGGAATTTGCTTGCCTTGTTGCTGGAAGCCTCATCACTTGTTGATCTTCTTTCAATTAAAGAAGTTTTCCCTATTGGGTGCCTGGGTGGCTCAGTCGTTAAGCGTCTGCCTTCGGCTCAGGTCATGATCCCAGGGTCCTGGGATCAAGTCCCACATCGGGCTTCCTGCTCGGCAGGAAGCCTGCTTCTCCCTCTCCCACTCACCCTGCTTGTGTTCCTGCTCTCGCTATCTCTCTCTCTGTCAAATAAATAAATAAAATCTTTAAAAAAAAAAAAAAGAAGTTTTCCCTATTAACTTGAGGAAAGGGGCTGTCTCTATTAGCGCCGCGCTGCGCCCTGGGCACAGATGGAAACACTTCAGCAGACCGCCCAGTTGTTCCTTCTTGCTTTTGTAGCACTCAGCTGTTTAAGGTAATTCCATTCATGATGTATTGACATAAAGCTAGGGCCAGGACACAGCGTTCTAAAATATATGACCTCATTTAGCTCCCCTTTGGTGACAGAGATTGCCATTTATCAATAACTCATGTTTCCTATTAGCTTCAACCAACTCACTTGAATGTGCACAGCAGTGAAATGGAGATATTCTTCCAAAATATGTGGCTATCTAACTGGGGGAAAAAGTTGTTAATGAGGTTTCTGAGCAAAGCACCCTGTCAAAATGGGAAGGGTGGGGGAATAAGAGAATGTTTGAAATTAATGAAAGGATCCAGGAAGGAGTGAAGAGGAAAGAGAGAGAGAGGAATAATTAATGAGGCAGGAGAGAGGGAGCTGGAGAGAGGTCTCTGAGAGAGGAGATGGGGTCTAGCACAAAACTGGAAGGACTGGGTTTAGGGGAGTATGGACAGTTTTTCTCTCTAGGGGGAACAGGCGAGAAGGCAGAGCCCACGTGTACTGATGCCGGCAAAGACCTGGTTGTAGGTGTGGGGAATCGAGGAGATTGTTCTTCTGAATGCTTCTGTTTTTATCAGGAAAGTACGTCATGAGCTGGGAGAGAAGATGTTACAGGTTTGAGGAGACAGGAGGCTTTCATTACCAAGGAGTCTGGGAGTGTGAATGGAGTAGGGAAATAAAGTATGGCTGCTGGTGTTATTAAAACTCACCCGGGAGGGGGCGCCTGGGTGGCTCAGTCGTTAAGCGTCTGCCTTCGGCTCAGGTCATGATCCCAGGGTCCTGGGATCAAGCCCCGCATCGAGCTCCCTGCTCTGCGGGAAGCCTGCTTCTCCCTCTCCCACTCCCCCTGCTGTGTTCCTGCTCTCGCTATCTCTCTCTCTGTCAAATAAATAAATAAAATCTTTAAAAAAAAAAAAACTCACCCGGGATTTCTAGTCATTGAAACTCAAGTGTTTGGCAAGTCTGTGTTTTTCTCCCACTGGGCAGAGTAACTGGGTCATTGGATTTAACTACAGGTGGGGTTTTGGCAAATAAGTACAGATCTTTAAGAGCTGGAGCGGGAGTTAGGATATATGCGAGCAGGAGATAATAATGATCGACCATGAAATTTAACAGATAGGTAGTAGTACGAATAGATTTTAAGTGCCAGGGTGGCAGAAGGGTCATCTGACTTTGGGTACCAACCAGAGGCAGTAGCTGGACAGGTCGAAAGTGGTGGTTGGACAGTAAGACACTTGAAACAGCGATTCTGGAGAATTTGTAGTGATTGATAAAGACCGGGCAGAGGTATGACCATGAGGAGTCACTGGAAAAGAGGCTGTGAAGGAAGTGATAGTCTTCAGACAGTCAGATCATCTAAATATATATAAAAGTCACCAAATATTAAAGGGGAGTAATGGGGAGGGATGCAGTACGCAAGGAGCTAAGGTCTTCCAGGAATAAAGGGTGTTTCCCAGAAGTCAGTCAATACATTTCGGATCTTAATGGAAAAAAAAAAAAAAGCTTTCATGTACCTGAGGGTTTAAGAAAAACCAACTGTGATTTTTTTTTTTTTACCAATTATGATTTTTAATTTTGTCAGGGAATTATGAGGTGCTGCAATGTAGACAGAAGAAATGAACATGTGCAATGGTATGTTTCTGAATAGTGATTTGTTAAGGCTTTTCTTGGGGGGGAACTGAAAATAATTGTCTCAAAAGCACTGAAATATTGTGTCATAAATATACTCATCTTTCATTTATTCCAAAAAATAAAAATTGAGAATTATCTAGTCAAATGTACTTTTCACAATGTCTGGTATATACTTTCTGTTTGTTTCCAAGTATTCCTGATTGTCATTTATGTACTTAGTAGAGTATGGCAAAATTGAACTTATATATTTAATATTTTTGCAAAAAATTTTAAATCTCACATTCTTATTTCTTTCACATTTGAGCTCTGATTCAATTCAAAATTGAAATTCAAGATAACATACAGAAATTCAAAATTTATATTAAATTCTGTTTTGTTTCAGATAATTCTTTGCTCTTGATTTATTAGTTGAATAATTTCCTCATTGCAGTATTTTATTAATTGATATGTATAGGTAAGCTGGACTCTATATTTTGTCCTAAATGGACCACTTTAATTAAAAAGAGAGCTAAAGAAATACATGTTCTCTTCAACTAGTAATCTGTTGATTATTAAATAATTAATAACTTTTAACATGTCTTCAGAAAATCATGGTGAATTGATTTATTAGCTTTATAACTGTGTTAAATATTCAGTAAAAATTTTATGAAAAGAGATAAATCCAGCATGCTATTGAAAAGCTAAAGTAAGGGCGCCTGGGTGGCTCAGTCGTTAGGCGTCTGCCTTCGGCGCAGGTCATGATCCTAGGGTCCTGGGATCGAGCCCCGAGTCGGGCTCCCTGCTCCTCGGGAAGCCTGATTCTCTCTCTCCCACTCTCCCTGCTTGTGTTCCCTCTCTCACTGTGTGTCTCTCTCTGTCAAATAAATAAATAAAATCTTTAAAAAAAAAAAGGAAAAAAAGAAAAGCTAAGGTAAAACAAGTATGTAGCCAATCTTTTAAAGAACCAAGTTTACTGTGAAGGACGTTTACTCATTGTGATTTTCTGAGAGAGGCTGCAGAATAAGGTATTTACGAGCCTGGTCCTGGAATCAGGATTTTCGGCTTCAAGTCCTGGCCCTGTGCCTTGCTGGATCTACCTTGGGCATGTGGTTCAAATTCTCCAAGCCTCAACTTCTGCTGCAACATAGCAGTAATAAAATAACCCATTTTGTAGAGGCTTTAATTAAAATTAAGTCACCTATCCAGAGCACTTAGAACAATTCCAGGCACTAGTAATTGTATTTTATCCCACCCTCTGCCAACTTCAAGATTTCTCTCAAGCCGTATCCCACACCTAGAACGTACTTTTCCTTGCTCTGTTTACCAAACCACTCTAACTCAGAGGGATCTTCCAGAAAGATTAAATTGACCTATTCGAAACAGAGTGATTTCCCCCTGTGTTTGTAGAAAGTATACATTTGTGTCCACTTGATCCCCCCTCCCCTTCCCTTCACCACCCACCACAGGAAAAGCCTCATGAGGACAAACAGGAAGGAGGCCCTCACCAAGAACCCAACTATGCCAGCATGGGATTCCCAGCTTCAGAGAAATAAAGGTTTGTTGTTTAAGCCACCCGATCCATGGAAATTCGTGATAGCAGCCCAAGCTAAGGTAGTTAACTCAATGGTATTTTATACACCCAGTGATTTTGTTGGTAGGACAATATTCTGATGGGTGTGGAAATGCCAGAAACTAATAGGGCTCTAGGTCCCCTTATAGATGTTTGGATTCCTACACAGGTATTCACACTTAAGAAAGGCCATGTGTGCTTCAAATGTTGATTGCCAGAGTGTTTACAACTGGAGAATTATTCCCACCTTGACTTGAGAGTGGTGGATGTCTGTGGTCATCCATGATATCATCATTTACAAAGCTTCGGTAATAAACATACATACCCTAGAACTTTATAACCAGTGGAAGCTTCCTTCTACTAGAATATTAAAATTTTTGATCTCTTAGAACAGTTATTGCTATCCTAGCCAGGTTTGAGTAGTTAATAACTGCTTGATGACACGTGTTGCCATTTCAAGAGCACCTGTCTTCAATATGAGACAGCATGGCCACTCCACCTGCCTGGGTGTGTTTGCTCATCGGCCAAATGAAGGGGTTGGAGCCTCAGAATCCTCCCTGCCCCTGTGTTTTGTGATTCTCCTTTAACCGTGGACTTTAAAGCTCCTGTGTCATTTGTTTTTCCTTTGTTGCCTGCTCCGTGGATGATGGAGGTATGTGAGGGCTTCATGGGTTTCGTGGCCCTAATGAATGGCTCAACCTGGGGTGCAGCCTTTGAGTCTCTGGATCAAATTTGCAGTCAAATAATATTCAGTCTTACCACTCCCTCAACCTTCTTTATTTCCCACCTCTTTCCATGACTTCTTATTCTGTCCTAGTTTTATGAGATTGTTAAAAAAAAAAAAAAATGCACTGTGGAGGATTTGAAGGAAATGATGAGATTGTTGGTTGCTGGGCAACTGCTCTTTAACCGTGATTCAATGTTTAATAAGATTGTTTTATCTGGTTCCAGGGTCTTCCCAGAATTTCACTGTTACTGATTTTGTGTTCTTTTGGGGAAAAGGGAAAAAAGGAAAAAAAAAAACAAAAAAACAGTAAACTTAGCAGCTTTTTTCTCCTCTGATGTTTCCAAAATTTATACTTTTTATTTCAAATTGGTACTTTTTATCAAAGAATATTTCCGCCTGATCAGGTCCTGTCCTTTGTTCTCTTGATAGGAAGGGGTTTTCATAACAAACATTTCAAATAATACATATCAATCCTCTCAAAGCAGTTCCAAAGACCAAAGGTAAAAAACAACGTTCTCTCTAGTCTATTTAAATAGGTTTCAAAGCTCAGAAGCGAACCTTCTAACCCAGCTCCTCCAATCCTGAATTCTTTATTCATAGATGGTTAAGTGGCCAGAATGTATTGTTGAATAGTGTGTTCAAGGGGGATCATGAGTGCTCTGTTTCCTGAGTCCTTTGTGTTTTGAGAATACCTGCCTGATGTCTTCATAATAACACCGAGGTTGGATGTAATCCTTGGGTCACAACCTCTTTATCTTGAAAATTCTGTGGCAATTGCTCCATGTTCTTCTCTCTTTAAATTTGCTTTGGACAAGGCTGAAACCAGACTGAAATTTTCCCTCTGGTAGAAAAAAATCTGCTTCCTAGAAAAATGTCTGTAGCCTTAGATTAGATAGTGGGATGTCTTGATATTTGTATGAAATATTCTGCTAGATGGCATTATATAACCATCTACAGATGCAGGATTTATCCATCGTAAAGAAAATTTCCTGAATCGTATCAGTGAATACTTTTTTTGGTATCGGTTGAGTTTTCCCTATTTCACTGGTTCTCATGATCTCTGCTCTCTTGCTCACCCATATTAAGACTGTCTTCCTCCTAAGAGGGCTGAAAGCAAGCCCCAAGCACTGAAATTAAATGGTGCTCCTTCGGCTTCTTGTCTTCTGACGGGATCCCATGCTGAGGAGCAGTCTGCTGCCCCAGCACACTCAGTTCCCCTGCTTCCCATGCTCACGTCAGCCTCCCCTCCCTCCTGTCATGACTGTGAATCCGCTAGGGCACATTCTATAGCTTGTCATCCCTGTCCGCGATGCCACGAGAACTGGCTTTCACTGGATCCTTCTCCTAAAGTGCAGCTCTCTGAAGTGCTGGGATTTTGTTGGTTGGTTGGTCTGTTTGCTCAGAACCCTCCAACCACAAATTTACTTAAATTGTTCTTTTGGGGATATGTGTTCTGAGGGGATCCAATGCTATTCCTAACTCATTGTGGGTGGGACTCACTCCTTTTCTGGCATTAGCTGGCACCTTTAAAGATTTTTGTTGTGCCTTGGGTGGCCCAGGTTTGCTGTTTACAGGTTTGTTGCTCTGTTCCCTCTGGGCCAATAGCAGTCATGGCAATCATGCTGAAGTCATACTTCCCGGGGGGGCTTTGTATGGAAATGGGCAGGAACCCCACTCCCTAACACTTCTACCTCCATCAAAAATAGAAGCACATATGTTTTTTCCAGTCTCGGGAAAGACACTCAATATCCCTGTAATATTTGAGTTTTACTCTTTTTTTCCCCTGCCCCATTCCAGTCATCAAGGTCCATATCCTCTTCAACAATCACACAATATAGAGCCATTATTAGCCAAGGTCATGGAGCAAACTCTAGCGCATGAAGAGTTGAGACAGGTGATTTACATAATGGGATGCAGTCCAGGTGAGAAAACACGTGGCATTCCCAACTGGATAGACTCACTCCACTCTCGCTCGGAATGGGGACCCCTTGATGCCAGAATTCTGATTTTTTCAACAGAATCGTATTTTTATATGAAAGGCCCTGATTTTTGAATATAGGCCCAACTTGTTTAAAACTCTACACGGAATGTACAAGCTATGTTTGTGGCAGCCTTTTCCAGTTGACTTTGCGTGTAGGCGTATCTTGGCCCCTCTCCCAAATCTTTTCTTGCTCTGCACACACGTAACCAGCATCAAGCACAGCAACGGCCTCACATACTGTCTCATGCTCACCTTCCTCCTCCCTGCTCACTCTGTCTGCTGAAACACCAGGTGATTCTGAGGGAAAGGAGACATACCCCAGGGCCCAGTCAAGATGGGAAGGAGGGACCAAGACCTCCACATGAAAGAAGCACCCTGTATGTGTGATCTAAAAAATCAAATAGGGACGCTTGGGTGGCTCAGTCGTTTAAGGGTCTGCCTTCAGCTCAGGTCATGATCTCAGGGTCCTGGGATTGAGCCCCACGTAGGGCTCCCTGCTCAGGGGGGAGTCTGCTTCTCCCTTTGCCCTTCCCTCTGCCTCTCCCTCCCCACCCCCTCGTGCTCTCACACTTTCTCTCTGTCAAATAAATAAATAACTAAAATCTTAAAAAATAAGTAACACAAACAAATAACCTGCCTACAAAGGAAATTTGTAAGGAGACTTACCCCTCTGGGCCTTACCTCTGAATGAAGGAGAGAAAAAGAAATCTCTAAAAAGTACCAACTGGAGGGTGTCCCTTATGTGAATTGGAAGCCAGAATACATAGCAATAATGTGGTCCCCAAACACCTAACATTCCATATGTTTTCAAGCAACCCTGGGTTGGAAGTGTTCTCTAGCAGAAGCACACATAAATCCTCTCTAAAGGAACACATCTTCAGGCGCCTGGATGGGTCAGTCGTTCAGCTCAGGTCATGATCCCAGGGTCCTGGGATCAAGACCCGCATTGGGCTCCCTACTCAGCCAGAAGCCTGCTTCTCTCTCTCCCACTCCCCCTGCTTGTGTTCTCTCCCTCGCTGTATTTCTCTCTGTCAAATAAATAAAATCTTAAAAAGAAAAAAAAAAAAGGAACACATCTTCATCCCAACCAACAAAGGATTCATGCTGCTAAAGTTACAAGGAACATTCACTCGCATTTTTAAATCACAAACTTCTAAAGAGGCAAGCTAATATGAGTGAGGACACATAAAACAGCATAAAAAGTCCCTGAAGGGACTGAAGATACTGCATATAAATTTTTAAAGAAGTGTATTTAATGAGTATAAAGAAATAAATGGGAAAAATTAGGACTACACATAAGAACATATAACAAAATGTAAAAGAGCCAAATATAATTTCTAGATACCAGAAATAATCATTGAAATTAGAATTCAATACAAGATAAAAATAGTAAACTTAAAGACTCATCTGAAAAACAATTCCCTTATGACACACAGAGAAAGCAGTGGAAAATATCAAAGAGCTTGTAAAATATCTATTGAATGAGAAAGTCTAATCAGAATTTTGGGAGAACATAGAGATAGGAGAAAATTGAAGAGATATTCCAACAAAACTGGTGTAAATATAGAATGAGAGAAAATAGATTTGAAAGTAAAAAGCATTAAGATAAAAACATAGTTAATACATAGTGATAAAAAGTTTTATTCATCAGAAAAATGTAATATTTCTAAGCATAGACTGAACATGCTTAAAATATCTGTGATAGAAGTTTAAGAAAAAATTAAGGCCATCATTGTAATGGGAGATTTTTACACACCTCCATCAGTAATTAATAGACAAATTAGGTGAAAAAATAATACTTCTGAGGGCTTGAACAACAAAATCCACAAGATTAATGATACCATTAATACTGTACCCAACAGAGTAACACATAGGAAACATTATTTTACAACATATACCAAATATGTAAAAAATAACATGTGAAATAAAACTGTTGCATGATAAAGAGAAACAAGCAAAGAGCTTTTTTCAAAGATTTTTTTGAAGTTTTTTACTGTCAGAGATATTTTGCATTCTATGTAAGTAACAAAGGACTAGTGTCTATTTAAAGTGCTTTTATACACTAATAAGAAAAAGACAACCCAACAGAAAGAAGATGGGCAAGGACTGTGCAGAGGACAAGACATAAACACCAATGTCCAATAAACACAGGAAAAGATGCTCAGACTCACTGTAATAAGGAAAATACAAATCAAAAGAAGCAGGTATTACACCATCACATAGAAAACATCAGTGCATCTAGTAATGGCAGGTGTTGGAGAGAATATGGAGAAGAGGAAACAGTCCTATACTACCGGTGGGAACATAAATCGGTGTATCCACTTTGGGGAAAAACTTAACGATAACTAATAAAACTTAAGCTATGCATACCCTCTGAGTTAGAAATTCTACTGCTCAAGGTCTACCCTGGAGAAAATTCTCAACACATGGAGAAATTCTTAAACACAGAGACGTGTACAAAGATAATAATTGCAGGACTGTTTGTCACTGCAAAAAAAAGAGGAAAAAAATGAATGCCACTCAGTAGGGAAATGAATAAATCATGATTTATTCCTATAATGAAACACTATTCAGCAGATAAAATGAATAAACTTGATTTACATGCATAAACATGGATAATTTTAAAGATATATAATTTTAGTAAAAAAGTTGCAGAACAATGCAGAATATGGTAAGATTTGTGCAAATATAAAGACATAATGATAGTGTATATTGTTTATGAATACACATATGTAGTAAATATACAAAATACGTAGGAAATGCACATCTTCCTGTGAGAAGGGAGTGAGCGGACAAAGCTTCTGGTTAGGGCTCTGGCTGTTTGTGAATCCTTTTCTTCTTATTCTGTTAGAAAGCTAATATGACAAAACGTTAACATCTGTTTTAGTGCTGAATCCATGAGGAATCTGTTATATTATTTTCTATCTTTGTAAGTATGTTGCATAATATAAAATTCTACAAATGAAAGGAGACTGAGAAAATGTATTTAAACACTTTCAATTTTTGGAAATAAAATGAGGGCAAAGTTGTTAGAACAGGCACTCATTTTAAAAATGAGGACTGGGAAAAATATTAGATTTGGTAATAACTTTCAAGAGAGCAGCTTCATTAAATGAGTTGCAAGCGAAGTAGCCAGAGGATCCCTGGAAAGTTGGAAGAAGGGAAAAGGTAGATGGACAGCATAGCACAAAACATCAGAGAGCCAACAAAATAAGTTTTAGAGTAAAAGATAATTGAATATTTACCAATATGGCATTAAATAGGAGAGAGAGTAGGTATATAGCTAGATTACATAAAATGGGCTGATTAAGCATTTTTTAAAGATTTTATTTATTTGAGAGAGAATAGAGAGAGAGAGCAAGCATGTGCATGAGTCGGGGGGAGGGACAAAGGGAGAAGTAGAAGCAGACTCCCCGCTGAGTGGGGAGCCAGACTCCCAGGCTCATCTCAGGACCCTGGGATCATGACATGAGCTGAAGGCAGCCGCTTAACGGACTGAGCCACCCAGGCACCCCTGATTAAGCATTTTTAAATGAATTTTGGAGGCATTCCATTTGCAAGAAAGTGACCGTTATCGGCGAGAATTCTTTAACAGTATCTAAACACAGGTGTATATGCAAACAGATTTAATAATTTATAGACATACTGAGTATTTATGAAGCAGTTTTAAAGAATATTTAGTTTCCATTTCTTATATTAAGGATGGCATCCAAAATAATAATCTAAACATGCACAAATGCATTGAATTATTAATTGTAAATGCACTTCCTCTTTAGCCTGGTGAAAAGGACTAAATTAGGATTGTGTGTGAAAGACTGTGGGCCCACCATTGCTAAACTTAATGCTCATTTCTTGGGAACATCAAAACAACATTCTCTGAGTATTTAAAAAATCATACAAATGTGAAAAAAAATGTTTTTGAAACAATAACTATCTCATTTTTAAACTTATGCTTGTAATTTTTAAAATAGTACCATAAAGAAGGGTGATGCTAAAGGGAGGTTTGTTATTTAATAATCAACAATAATTGAGAAATAAATATTAAAACTATTTCCTTGCTATTTCATACACGTGACCTGTACTTAGGACTTTGTGAGGTGTGGGCTAGAGTTTTGACACTGCTATTTTTGTCTCTAGGACAGGGGAGGGTGTTGGAGCCCCGTAGGGCAAGTATCCTCGTAACTGGCACCACAGCCACAGACCCAGGCTCCACACTGCCCTCGTCAGTCCCAGGACGTGGAAGTGTGGAGGGCAAGTTAAACTTGGCATTGCCCAGAATGCTTACATGCATGTCGTGAGAACTACTCTTTAAAATCTCAGGATCCTATTTCTTCAAATCCCTACCAAATCAAGCAAAAAACCCTTTCAACAGACAGTTCAAGTAACAAAAATACACTTTTCATAGATCATAGGATACTTTAAGTTTATTCCAATAACAGTAATTCTGGCCCTCTTGCTGGAGAGATTATGATCTCCTTTGAAATTAGTACTTATTTCCCAATTGTAACTGCTCTTTTTTCCACTCTCAGCTTCATTCTGACTTCTCTTTGCCTTTCACTTCCTAACCTCAATGCCCATCATTTCAGCCCATTAGGAATATGTTCTACTTAGGACTTCCCAAGCATTGAGAGCATAGAATTACCAGGCTGTTCATTAGGGATGCAGATTCCAGAGCACCATCCTAAAAGATTCCAATTTGGAAAGTGCTTAGGATAGGATTTTCCATAAACCATGTTTTGACTCCCTTTAATTCTTCTGCCACACCATATCAGTTCCCCAAAGTGGTAATTTCTACCATCTGCCTTCTCTTCTCCCTGAGCTGAGTCCTGCATGTTTCCACTAGAAATGTGTGCAGTTAAGCCTATGTGTTTTATAATCAGACAGACACAGGTCAATGCTGTTACATGCTCGGAGTGTACTGGACAAATTATCAAACCACTTTCAGTTACAATTTCCTTATCTATAATGTCGAGATCCATTCAACATCCATGCATTCATTGATTTAATTTATTTATATTTATTTATGTTTATATTTATAGTATTTGTTGAGTGTTGTTCTAAGTACTGGAAATAGAATAATGAATCATATCTAAAGGTGCGTGCCTCCACAGACCTTAAAATCTCCTTAAATATTAATATTGAATGCATATAGTTGTAGAGAAGATTTAATGAAAGCATTGTAATAGCTAATGCACATACCAGTGTTTAAGTGCCAGACAAGGTGTTACGTTCTCTGCATCACATACTTATTTATTCCTTATAAGGATAGTATGTGACAGGTACTATATTATTTTCATTTTATATATAATGAAATTGAGCCCCAGGAAGTTTAAGTATTTTCTTCAAGGTCATTCAGCTAGTAAATGCTAGTGCTGGGATTTTTAACCCAGGTAGTTTGGGTCTGGAATCCATCCACCTAACCTTTACTACACCACCACCTCTCTCCGAAGCAGTTAACCTATCAAAATCGTGATGTACCTACCAGGTTTCTGAAGTAGTCATCCTAAAAGTACACAATGCCTTCAAGCCAAAGTCTGTAACTCGATCTGATACTCATGTATTTAAGGAAAGAATGTGTCAACAAACAGGAATAGTCTCAATGAATATTACAAAGGGAGCACCCTCCTGAGAGCAAAAGTTGGCAAGGTCTATTCAGCATTTCCAGAGGAGAAACCTAATGTGACAAGAGCAGCAAGGACAATAGGTATTGAATATTTACCGCTTAGCCAGTCATCCTGCTAACTGCTTTTCACAGATTGCCCCAGTACATCTTGAAAATAATTTACATCTATTTTACAAGATGAAGAAACTGATGTTGGTACAAGTTGAATCACTAGCCCAAGGTCTTGCAGCCAACAAGCATCTCCAAGGAGACGGTTTGACCCCAGAACACACCTTCTTCATGACTACCGAGCATCTTGTTTTTTAATACCAGCTGCCACATTCAATCTGCAGGATACAAAACTTCTGGTCATTTAGGCACATGTTTTTCTCCAATGTAGCATAAGAGCTGGGTGGAATATACATCAAGATTATACAGCAAAATGTTAGTTACTGTGTGCTGCTCTCAGAGATGCCTCCACTGGCCACACCCACTAAATCAATTCCTCCATTATTTGGTAGAATTCTATTTTTATAATTGTTATTTTAATGTTTCTTTCCTCCGCTAGGTTCTAAGATAGGAGGTTCATAATGTACCTCCTTCATTTTTCAGTGCACGCCAGTGCTTGGTTTAGCTCCTGGAATGTGAAGGCTTGGTGAAGGAACGAATGCTCTGCTCTGTGTTCACTTTATGTACATTTCTAATCCTTTGCCTGTTTTATCAGGTTCTCTGATAAAGGCAAAAATGCAGACTTATGCATGTTAAGCCCTGGAAAAGGATATCCCTGCTGTGGGTTAAATAGCAAAGGGAGAAGGGGTGCTAAAAATTAGAATATTTTAAGGTTGCTTGTAATATTGCTCACTTTATTAGTGCATTTGCTTTTTCATTTGCACCACAGATCTTAGGGGTTTGTTTGGTTTGATTCATCCCTGTGAGACTAATCAAATGATGAGATGATATTAAGGACTAGACCCATCACTTTGTTCAGTCACGAAAGTGATGCTATCCTTTGCATGTGGCCAAGCAACCAGCCAATGACAGACTAGACGTGAATTTGGGGACCAGCAAAGCAGAAGCACTAAACATCACTTCTTTTCAAATAATTTACTATTTCAAAGTAAGGCAACAGAAGTATTTATTACAGGAAATACCAGAACTTTGTTACTTCATTATAAATACTTTGTTTTTAATAGTATTTTCATTTTGATTTATACACAGGGCTGGGGCACGACCATCAACTCAGTGTTTGGTGTTGCTCAAGTAATCACTCCAACCCTGAGCTCCCCAGAAGCACAGCTGCCATCCTGTGATATCACATGGCAGCACCTACCTTCTTGCACATTATTACGTTTTAGTTTTAGTTGTTTGTACTTTGTCTCTGAGAAAGAAGTAACCCAGCTCCTGGACGAGATGAACCTCTTCCCTGGATACCACTCTTGTTGCTTGCAATGGTTCTCTCGAGGACTTTGATACTCCAGCGCATGAGCTTGTATTCCAAACAAATTCTCTCAGCTTGGCTTCCTCCTCAGTCTACTATTCTGATTTCCAAACTTCCCAACAGGCTGTGCTCATACTGCTCCTGCCTTGGGGGAATGTAGGCTTTTTCAGCTGAGCTTTCCAGCAGCCCCAACATCCCTCTTTGTTGTGTGTGGATTCAGCCTTGGTTAAAGCCTCTGTCTTATGTGTATTTATTTCTTCCATTAACTCAGTAATCAGCTTGTTCATCTTCCTAGTCATTGTTAAAACAACACTGTCTTACATGTTTAGTAGGTGCTATTCATATTTGATGAATGGAATTAAATAGTTTCATTAATTTTTACATTTTGGATTGTCTGAAATACTATACAACATTTCAAAGAATCTTATTGTAAGTTATTTTAAAGTACCTTAAAATGAGAATACTATTTAAAAAAACCTATTTGGGGGTGCCTGGGTGGCTCAGTCAGTTAAGTGTCTGTCTTCGGCTCAGGTCACGATCTCAGGGTCCTGGGATCAAGTCCAGAGTCGGGCTCCCTGCTCAGCAGGGAGTCTGCCTCTCCCTCTGCCCCCTACCCCACTAGCTCATACTCTCTCTCTCTCTCTAAGTAAATAAAATCTTAAAAAAAAAAACCAAACCTATTTGAATTAAATGAAAAGACTGAAAAAAAGTCAAATCCAAATTTTGAGGATTGAAGAGTTACTATGTCCCTTAGTTTTTAAAGTTATGTCTCTGTATTTTACATATCCTGATTTCACTGCATTTTCAAGTCTGTAAGGATGTATATATTTACTAACTTTTCAGCATATGAAAATTATGTAATTCAGAAATTCTTCAGAGTAAGTGATTTGGGCAAGTTTTAAATCCCTCCTCCTTTTTCTTTACTAAGAGTTTCGGGAAATAATTTTCTAAATGAATAAACTTTTACCTTTTATTTCATTTTATTTTAGTCTTCACATTCTCTCTCTTTGTCTCTGTTTACTGAGGTATAATTTACTAGTAGTAAAATCCACTTTTTTGAATGTACACTTTTGTGAATATTGACAAATTTATACAGTTGCATAACTGTCACCACCAATCAAGACAGAATATTCTCATCAGCCAAAAAAGCTCCCTTATGCCCCATTTTGTTGTGCACATCTTTCTCCTACCATCAGCCTTGGCAGCCCTGATGTGAAAATATGCATGCCTTTTTGTTCCTTAAGTATGTTTAGGAAAATTGTCACTTAAGATATAAGTATCCCTGGTAAATCAGGTATTGAGTAGACATAATTTCAATACCCTTAAAATGTACTTGGTAGCCTTATGCTGGGAGAAAGATACTTTGGGAAATAGATTTTATCTTATTTTTTTAGTTTTATTTATTTGAGAGAGAGAGAGAGCACATGAGCATACACATGAGCAGTGGGGAGGGGCAGAGGGAGAAGCAGACTCCCCGCTGAGCAGGGAGCCCGATGTGGGGCTCAATCCCAGGACCCTGAGATCATGACCTGAGTCGAAGGCAGACACTTAACCGACTGAGCCACCCAGGTGCCCCTGGGAAACAGATTTTAAATCAGTGAGATATAGATTCCTCTAATTAGGTCATATAACATCCAGTCTGTGGATGAGAAAGTGCCTATTTTATGGCATCAAGCTTTGGGACTCAGAGAAGAGGGAGGGAAAAATCTTGTTAATGCCTGGATGTTTTTCTCTTTCTCCTTCTTCTTTTATGCAGAGCTGGGGGGAAATCATTTGGTTTAAGGTCAGATATGTTTTTTTTTAATCTAAGTAATGTTTTTACTTGGTTTGAAGTGATATAGAGGTGATTAAGAAATTAATGTGCCTCACCAGTGAAAATCATAGGAGATGCCAAATTATACCAAATATTGAAGGAAAGAGCCATTTCAATTGAACTTAAATTGAAATCCAACTAAGGGCATTCTTTGTTCTTTCAATGATGGGTATGTGACAAAAGGGATGTAAACTGGAGTGTTTGGAGGATAAAATTAATTGCTAAAGAAGACTCAGTTTGGGTTGACATGCCTCCTCCATGCTCCCATTTTTGACATAGGCCATGTGGAGGAGAAGAGATAACTCTATTTATGGCAAACGGTCTGTCTTATTCTGGCCAAGGCTAATGGGATTGGGGGCAGACATAAGCCAGTTTTATCAGTGACAAATCCATTCTGTATTATCAAAATTAGAACTAGGAGAAAGACTTTAATCAGACAATGGTAAGAACTAGTGAGTCAAAGCTCACATCATCCTTGATTCAACTACAGCCAACACTTTTGTATATGCTCCTTTTTAATTGATGGTTTCCTCTTTTGATTTATGTAATACCTTAGCAATTTTAGAAATTTTCTCTACCTTGTTCTCATTCTTGTTTCTGTCCTCCATCTCCAACTGACCGGGCTCAGGCACCACTCTTTGCTGCATATCTCATTTCTTGTTACCTGTATTTTGTCCTCTTTTCTTTCTCTATAGTTTTAGGTTAGGCAACTTTTTTTATTCCAATTTCTATATAATTAAGTCTACATCTCTTACTGTAGCTTCTTAATTAATATCTATGTGTAGATTTTCCACAAGTACTTCAAACTCAACATGCTCCCAAAAAACTTCCTCTGTCACACCTGTCAGCTATTTAGCACACAAATGTTTCATTGAATTGAACTGTCATTGTTCATGGTGAGAAGAAAAACAGAATATAGGTTTTGAATTGGGCCTTCCTGGATAAACACAGTTGGGAGAAATGAAAAAGGAAAAGATCTTCCACATGTAGAGAACACCATGAAGTACAAAACCAGGTTTAAACATTTCTATTCCTTGGAGATGAGACTAGCCTGTCCAGAATAGAAAGAGATTGGTTAAGAAATAAAGTGGGGGAGTTAGGGTGGGACAAAATTGTGGCACAATTTGAAAACAGAGAAATTCAAACTTGATTTTTTTTTTTTTTAAATTGAGATCCCCTAATTACTTTGGCATAGGGGACATAATAGGCATTTGTTGGTTCTTATCTGACCTTTGTTTTTTGCTCTGCTTTTTCTAAGAGTTTTCAGAATTTCATTCTGGATACCTACTGAGACCTCTCCTCAATAGAGTCTGTATGTTTCATCAGAAGATAACTTCACCCTTAGCTTCAAGGTGAACATGTGGCCTACATATCTCCCATCAGAATGAATCTCAGGAATCTTGTTCAGGAACATTCTCTTGTGATGAGGAGACTGACATCATCATATGCTTCAGCCATGACGTAACTATGCAGGGAGCCAGCCAGGAAACAAAGCTCAGACAGGCTAGGATGATCTTCATGACCCAGCTAGAGAAAATTTCTGAAATGTTTAAGGCATCATGAAAGCTGAAAGAAAAATTTTGGAAAATGCTAATGTAAAATTTCCTAGGGTCCTATTTTACCTATAAATCACTTCATTTTGGAGAAACACAAGAATATATATGTATTATGTTATATTGGGGAGAAACACAAAAGTACTAGGTATGATTTGATGAATTCAGAAAATTTATATATTGACTTATCAATGAATTCAATTTCTTTCAATGCTTTTATAACTATTAGTACTAATGGAAGAAACAGGAGAAAAGTTTAACTTCATTTCTATTTTCATGTCTTTGGCACTGAATTTTTTAAAGACTTTATTTTGGGAAGGGAAAGTCAGTTTTAGGTTCACAACAAAATTGAGAAGAAGGTGCAGGAATTTCCTATATACACCCTGCTCCCACTCATGCATGGCCTCCCCCATTATCAACATCACTTAGCAGAACAGTATATTTGTTTTAAGAATGAACCTACATAACACATCCTAATTACCCAGAGTCAATAGTTTACCTTAGAGCTCATGCTTGATATTGTATCTTCTACAGGTTTGGACAAATATATAATGACATATATCCATCATTACAACATCACACAGAGTAATTTCACAACCCTAAAAATCCCCTCTGCTCCACCTAATCATCCCTGCACACCAGCCCCCACCCAGTAACCACTAGTCTTTTTCCTGTCTCCACAGTTTTGCCTTTCCCAGAATGACATATAGTTGGAATTATACAGTATATAGCCTTTTCAGATTGGGTTCTTTCACTTAGAAATATGCATTCAAGTTTCCTCCTTGTTTTCCAAGGCTTAATAGCTCATTTTTTTTAACACTGAGTAATACATAATAATGTACCATAAGTTATTTATCTCTTCACCTGCTGAAGAATATCTTGGCTGCTTCCAAGTTTTGGCAATTAGGAATAAAGTTGCCATAACATCCATGAGCAGATGTTTGTGTGGATATAGCTTTTTCAACTGTTTGGGTAAACATCAAGAAGTGCCATTGCCTGTTCTATTGTAAGAGTATGTTTAGTTTTATAAGAAACCATCAAATTGTCTTCCACAATAGCTGTACATTTTTGCATTCCCAATAGCAGCATATGAGAATTCCTGTTGCTCCACATCCTCACCAGTATTTGGTGTTGTCAGCATTCCAGATTTTGGCCATCCTAATAGGTGTGCAGTGGCATCTCATTGTTGCTTTAATTTGCATTTCCCTGATAACATATGATCTGGAGCATCTTCTCGTATGCTTATTTACCAACTGTATGTCTTCTTTAGTGTGGTAGCTCTTAAGGCCTTTGGATCATTTTTTTAAATCACATTATTTGTTTTCTTCTTGTTGAATTTTTTAAGTTCTTTGTATATTCTGGTTAACTGTCCTTTACCAAATGTGTCTTTTGCAAATATTTTCTCCCAGTTTGTGGTTTGTTCTTTCATTTTCTTTACATTGTCTTTTAGAGAGTTTTTAGTTTTAATGAAATCCAGCTTATTAATTGTTTCTTCATGGATCATGTGTCTTTGGTGTTGTATCTAATAAATCATCACCATAAATCATCATCTAGATTTTCTCCTATGTTATCTTCTAGGAATTTTATAGTTTTGCATTTTACATTTAGGTATACAACCCATTTGAATTAAATTTTGTCAAGTGTGTAAGGTTTGTGTCTGTCTTTTTTTTTTTTTTTGCATGTGGATGTCTGGTTCTAGCACCATTTGTTGAAAAATTACCTTGGCTCCATTGTATTACCTTTTCTCCTTTGTCAAAGATGAGTTGACAATATTGATGAAGGTCTATTTCTGGGCTCTATACTCTAGTCCATTGATCTCTTTGACTATTCTTTCTCCAACATCATGCTGTCCTGAAGTCAGGTAGTGTTAGTCCTTTAACTTTGTTCTTTTCCTTTAATAGTGTGTCGGCTCTACTGGGTATTTTGCCTCTTCAAATAAACTTTAGAATCAGCTTGTTGATATCCATAAAAAAAATTCTGGGATTTTGATTGAGATTGAATGGAATTTATAGATCAAAATGAGAAAGCTGATATCTTGACAATACTGAGTCTTCCTATCCTTGAACATGGAAAAATCTCTATTTATTTAGTTCTTTGATTTTGTTCATCAGAATTTTGTAGGTTTCCTTATATAGATCTTGCACATATTTTGTTAGATTTATACCTAAGTATTTAATACTTTGGGGTGCTAATATAAATAATGTTGTGTTTTTAATTTCAAATTCTACTTGTTCATTGTTGGTATGTAGAAAAGCAATTAGTTTTTGTATATTCACCTTATGTCCTGCAACTTTTCTATAATCACTTATTAGTTTCAGAAGTTTTTTTGTTGATGCTCTTGGATTTTCTACATAGACTATCACCATCTGCAAACAAAGACAGTTTTATGTCTTCCTTCAAATCTATGTACCTTTTACTTTGTTTTCTTGCCTTACTGCATCAGCAGAGACTTTCATTACAATGTTAAAAACCAGTGGAAAGAGGGGATATCCTTGCCTTGTATCAGATCTTAGTGGTAAAGTTTCAGAGGCTTTCCCCATGTAGTATGATGTTAGCTATAAGGCTTTTTTTTAAAAAAGGTATCTTTTATCAAGTTGAGAAAGTTCCCTTCCAATCCTAGGTTCCTGAAAATTTTTGGGTGCTGGATTTTGTCAACTGCCCTTTTTGCATCTATTGATATGATCATGTGATTTTTCTTATTTAGTCTGTTGATGTGATGGATTACATTAACTGGTTTTCAAATGTTGAACCAGACTTGCATATCTAGGATAAATCCCACTTGGTCACGGTATAAAATTCTTCTTATATTTTTTGGATTCAATTTGCAAATATTTTGTTGAGGATTTTTGCATTATGTTCATGAGAGATATTGACCTGTGATTTTCTTTTCTTGTGATGCCTCTGTCTGATTTTGGTGTTAGGGTAAGGCTGACCTCATAGAATGAGTTAGGAAGTATTCCCTTTGCATCTATCCTCCAAAAGAGACTATAGAAAATTGGTAAACTTTTGTCCTTAAATGTTTGGTAGAATTCACCAGTGAGCCCATCTGGGCTTGGTGATTTCTGTTTTGAAAACTTATTAATTCTTGATTCAATTTATTTAATAGATATAGACCTATTCAGAACATCTATTTCTTCTTGTATGAATTTTAGCAGATAGTGTTTTTCAAGGAATTAGTCTGCTTTATCTAGGTCATCAAATTTGTAGTACTTTATAAAGTTGTTCATGGTAGCCCTTTATTATCCATTTAATTTCTGTGGGACTTATAGTGAGGTCCCCTTTTTATTATTTGATATTAGTAATTTGTGTTCTCTCTTTTATTCTTAGTTAGCTTGGCTTATAGATTTTACTGATTTTTTTCTAAGAATCAGATTTTGTTTTTTTATTGATTTTCTCTACTGATTTCATGTTTTCAATTCCATTGATTTCTGCCCCAATTATTTCTTTTCTTGTGCTTACTTTGAATGTAATATGCATTTTTTTTCTAGTTTCCTAAAGTGGAACTTAGATTATTGATTTGAGATCTTTCTTTTTTCTAATATATGCATTTAATTCTATAAATTTCCCTCTAAGTACTGCCTTCTCTGCATCCCACACATTTTTATAAGTTGTTCTTTCATTTTCATTTACTTCAAAATGTTTTATATTTCTGTTGAGAGTTCTTGACTAGTGCTATTTAATTGTGTGTTGTTTAATCTCCACATATTTTGGGGTTTCCCAGTTATCTTTCTATTACTGATTTCTAGTTGTTTAATTTCACTGTGCTCTGAGAGCAAACACTATGATTTCTATTCTTTTAAATTTGTTGAGGTATGTTGTATCACCCAGAATGTGGTCTATCTTGGATTGCTTTGATTGTATTTCCTTTTGTTTTAAACCTTTGCCTAAAAAGTTCACAAAACTTCCTGCCACACCAGCAGTGTGCTGAACTGGCTCATAACAGCTTGCAAGAGTGGATCTTTCCATTACTGGTCAGCTTGCAAGATGGTTGTTAAACAGAAGCATTATTAAAAATGAAATTATATAAATTTACAATTAAATACATTAATAAACTATATTAAAAACAAAGGTAATAAATATTTAATATTCAGCACTTCCTAGTTATCGTATATATTTTGTCATTATCTGTGTTCTTTAGGTTATTTGCTCAATTGTGTCTCTATGGTGGCAATAATGTATAATCATAAACTACTGAACATCACTTCCAAACTTTCTGTTCGTTAGCATTACATTAGTAATTTGTAATGGGCCACGGAGAAAATACTTACATCACAGAAATAGGCAAATGCTACAAATCAGGGCTTAATTTATTGTTTTCTTTATAGCCTCTGTATTTAAGAAAGTGATGGAGAAAATGGTGATAATGCAGATTACACTAAAAAGTGTGTCATGTCTGGAACATCGTGTAACAAAAAATTGAGGAAATAATCTAGTATGCCTCAATACTACCTGACTTCAAGACTTACTATAAAGCTATAGTAATCAGGACAGTATGATACTGGGGAAAGAATAGTCAAAGAGATCAATGGAATAGAATAAAGAGCCCAGAAATAGACCTTCATCAATACAGTCAACTCATCTTGATAAAGGAGAAAAGGCATTATTATCTGATTCAGTAAAGATGTTGCTCACATTATTGATGAAGGATTGAAATTCTGACATTGGTCTTTATTGTTTCTCTTTTATCTTAAAGTGTAAAGAAGAGTAAAGAAAAGTATCAACAAACATTCCCAACCGGACCACAGGTATTTGTCAATTGCAACTATGGGTTGACTATAATTACAGGAGTTGGAAAAAAATAAACAAAAACATTCACATTCTTTGTATCAGTAAAATTTATAATATGCTGATGTACATACACACAGATACACTTTGTTTTCCCTCTAGAAAATTGGTTGTTAGACATTCACTAGCACACCACTAGCTACAACTTTCCACTGCTTCTTATTCGGTTCAGTGAAGCCTTAGTTAGAAAGAAAAGAACTTCCAACAAAGTGGGTCTTGAGTCAGCATGAGAAGGCAAACATACAAGCTTATGAGGCTTTGGATCACCTTCTTGTGAAAATGCTCAACTATTTTCTCTTCTCTCTCTTTTAGAGCTTCAACCATTCTCCTTGAGTTATAGGAATAGTAAGAAATTGATATAGGGCATTGTACAAAATCAATCTTTCTACTGAGCAGCTAGAAGAAACTGCCTTTGGTGATAAATGCTAGGTTATCACTGGCTAAATATTTCATGAAGAATGTTTTGTTAAAAATTGGTAATGTGTTTTTCAACTTGGAAAAAGTCCAAAGGATACAAACTTTCTTTTACTTTTCTGTTTTGTTTCTTGTTTCTTCATATTTTATACCATCTATTTCCTCCAGGATAATTCTGCCCCCTGCAGGAAATTAGTAGATGACAACTTCCCACTATAAATTCAAACTATTAAATATTGTAAAAAACAAAACAAAACAAAACAAAAACTTTTTTATTTTTTATTTTTTTTATTTTTTATTTTTTTAAAGATTTTATTTACTTGATAGAGACACAGTGAGAGAAGGAACACAAGCAGGGGGAGTGAGAGAGGGAGAAGCAGGCTTCCCGCTGAGCAGGGAGCCCGATGCGAGGCTCGACCCCAGGACTCGAGGACCACGACCCGAGCCGAAGGCAGACACTTAATGACTGAGCCACCCAGGAGCCCCAAAACAAAAACTTTTTAAAAAAGAGACGCAAGTTCTTAGTAGTGCCCCTGAGGTCAACGTGGTTTTTATAAAATAATATCACATTTGTCATTACAGAAATTAACATTTATCTCATATCTCATAAGAGATTCAGGTCATTTCTCCCATTAGGTTTATGAAGCTTGTACCCCCTTTTCCCCCCAGCAAACTAACATAGTGCTGTATACATTTTAGTGCTTAAATATGCTACAGAAGAAAGAAAGTTCTTGAATGTACTTTCTTCCCATTTCTAAACATCTCTATTTTCTACAGAAGTGTTTTGCATTAGTTTATTATAAATAAGTGTCCTGCATCTATGTTCTTGTAGAAAACTGTAGCATGAATATCTCCCCCTTTTAATCATTCATTCTTTTATTGTGTCAGCTTGGATGAATAGATCCGGTCCATGTGCGTCAATTTTGTTTCAAATGCATGACAGCACTTAGAAAATGTGGTAGAATCCATTTTGTTTTGGTACCTGCTCTGACAGCAAAAGGTCATTGAAAGAGGATTTCATAGAAACTGTGCATGCCGTTCCGTCAGTTGGGCACTGGTCTTTGCTCTCCTTTCCATGGCAGAAATGGAAAGCAGCTGGTCACCAGCTTCCCTGCACTGCTCACTAGCTTGACAGAGCAGAACCTCAGATACCATTTGTTGTTTTTCATGGTAGAGGCAAGGTGATTAAAACAAGATAAACATGCCAGAAGAAGAAAGAAGGAAAATACCTCAGAACAATTTGGGTGTGAAAAAAAAATCCCCTTTGAACTTGCTAAAGAAAGGCTCAGGGGACTATGTATAATGGGGATAAGTATATGTGGTTGATATTAGGAAGAAGGTCATGTTACAAGGGAGGAAATATAAGGAGAATACATGTCTCTGAGGAATTATAAAAGAGTATGGAGAGTTTCATCTTTATGCAGAATTACAGCAAATCGTTTTTCACATTTGTTGTGTTCCAAAGATTTTTTTTTTTTTTGCTATGGCATGTATGCCTCATTTATTTTCTTAGCTTAATTAGACAATTCTCTTCCTCTTGCCACTGATTTTCCCTCTTAAATTTAAAGATTCATTCCTTATCCAAAGTGAATAGATCACAAAACTATTTAATAATAGATATCTTGACACTCTTTCTTTAAATAAGCTTTTAATTTTAATTTTTAAAAATATTTATTTATTTGACAGAGAGTGAGAGCACAAGCAGGGGGAGCAGCAGAGGGAGAGGGAGAACAGGCTCCCCACTGAGGAGGGAGCCCGATGCGGGGCTCGATCCCAGGACCCTGGGATCATGACCTGAGCGGAAGGCAGATGCTTAACCAACTGAGCCACCCAGGCACCCCAGGCTTTCAATTTTTAATTAGTTTTTCAGTTAAGGAATGTTCAAAAACAATACAGAGTTCCTGTATACCACTCACCCAGCGTTGCCATTTTATGTCTCAGGATACACTTGTCAAATTAAGAAACTGACAGTGATATATTATTTTTTTAGAATATTTTATTTACCTACTTGAGAGAGAGAGAGTGTGTGCCCACAAGTGGGGGAGAGGGGCAGAGGGAGAGGGAGAAGCAGGCTCCCCGCTGAGCAGGGAGCCTGATGCAGGACTCAATCCCAGGACCCTGATCCCAGGATCATGACCTGAGCCAAAGGCAGAAGTTTAACTGACTGAGCCACTGGGGACCCCAGACACTGATATATTATTATTAACTAAACTTCAGACATTATTTGGATTTCAGCTTTTCCATTAACATCCTCTTTCTGCTCCAAAATCCAATACAGGATACTATATTCCATTTAGTCCTGATATCTCCTCATTCCCTTCTTGGTTTTTTTGCAGAGTACTGGCCAGGTTTCCGGCAGATTGCCCTCATTCTGGGTTTATCTGATGCTACCTCATGGTTAGGCTGGGGTTATACAGTTTGTGGAAGAATATCACAGGTGATATGCCCTTCTCATCATATCACATCAGGGGTAGACATCACTGGGGGTGTTTACCTGCATCACTTGGTTAAGCCAGTGTTTGCCAGATTTCCCCACTATTTTTTTTTTCCTTTCCATGCTCTATTCTTTGAAAGTGAATCACTAAGTCTAGACTATCCTCACGTGAGGTGGGAGAGGAGTAAGCTCTATCTCCTGGAGGGGTCAAGAGTCTTTTGCTCATTGTTCTATGACTATATTCGAGGCCAATTAAATAGATACCACCAGGTCAGTTTAACTGACAAGTTGGGTAGGTTCAATGAATTCTATGTCTATTCATATTTGCATATTTCAAAAATATAAATATTTGCATCAAATTTTCTAAAACTGTTGAAATGCAAATTTTTAATGCTGTCTAAAATGAGTTCCCTAGTGGGATGGTAAAACATTCCAGGGCAGACTCACATGGTAAGCCCATGTCATAGTCTAAAGAAATGAGTCATGTATCAAATGATGAAAGTTAAAAGGCATGTTCCCAACTATTCAAGTTTTCCCACATTGTTCTACCCAGATTTTAAGTTCAGATATGACCAGTTTCACCCTCTGGTAATAAAGGCCTTCATAAATTTCTGTATGAGCTAATTCCAACATGTGGTGTAGGAAGCTTCCTAAGACAAAGGGTTCACCTCCACATTTTAGTGTCAACAAACTTCTATGCCATGTATCTGTCTCTGGTGAACTTGCTAGAAGTAAATGATTAAGATTTTTTTTAAAGACATTTTGACTTTTGTTTCTGATTTCTTCAAAACATAGGCAATCCAAAATAATAATTTAAGCTAGTAGTTATAGATTCAATTATCCTATTAACCAGAGAGACTGTGTCAAGTACCTACTATTTATCTAGCACAGTGCCAAGGGTTAAGAATTTTTTTTACCATGAGGATCCTTCTGATGATTTTCCTTCCATTTCTTCTAAATAATTATGAGCAGATGAACACCATGACAAATCAGATATAACTAACCCGTCAGATTTCCTCCTTGTCCTGTTATAAAGCTAGACAAATGTTGCATGTCTCTATAAGATCATGTAATATGCATTTCTGAGTTAGCCTCATTCCCAACTTCATTAAATATACCAATAATTTTTTTCTCCTTTTTTACCAACTTCTAATTTATATTAACTTAAAATATTTCATGTATCACTATAAATCCTTTGGACACAAGGTGAAGAAAAATATAGACATAACATTAACATGGGGGGATACTCAGGAGAAGACTAGGTATTCATATGAAGTTTACAGGGTACTTAAAGAACTCTTATTTATAACTCAACATGCTTAGGCACCTAAGCTTATAGCTTCTTGGCCCCTTTTTGTTGGAAGCCTGATACTGCAGAGAGTGGAGGTCAACTGCTGACTTAGACCAGAAGTCTCAAGCTGGGAGGGCTTTTTTTTTTCCTCCTAAATAAACGTCTTCCATATGACACTGCCCTACCAGTCCATGTAGAGCTAGCACACAAATAAGCAAAATGCACATCTTAAAGGTTATGTGGTAGAGAGGGACTCGGCATAATCTGATTCATCACTTGGCTATAATGCTCACTTCGTTCTGCTTCCCATTCTGGAATAATGAGACTATTACCACAGGGCCGGGACAAGTTTAATTCTCTCAAATGGTCTAGCTTTGTCACTTTCCCTTGCTCATAGTCACTGGGGTCAGAAAAGCTGCAGACATTGCAAATAGAATGATTCCTCCTATTTCTCTGGGGATATAGTTTTCTGAGCTACAGATCTACCAAGGGCATGAAAAAGGGAAGAAAGCAAAAAAGAAATCATCTCTGCTAATTCAATTGTGGGTTTCCTTGGATCAAAGACTAACTACTATAGCATACCAAGTTCAAGATTTTACTCCTAGGATGCTGGAGGCCCTCTGCTCATGATTTACATTAAGGCCTATATATGGTACACATGTGGCCTCTATGCAAGTATATTTAAAAGATTTTTTTTCTTTATCACTGGCAAACTGAGAAATAACAAGGAGGTCCCAATCTGATGATGTTGCTTAAAAACTAGAAAGTTGGAGGAAGTGAGGAAATGAGTAGACAAAAGAAGAAAGATTCATAAATTAAACATCAAGTAGGACTGAATCCCAAAAGAACAAATAAAAATTTCTAGTAAATGCAGTCATCCCATTTGAACAGGTAGCCAAATAATTAAAATGTCAGTAAGCTTGATTCCCCAAGCTTCCAGGCAGAGGGAGAAAATATTAAAACACACACACATACATAAAAGGGTCAGGGATCATTTTTAAAAAAACTATTTTCAACCTATGGGTTAGAAAACACTTCACTGGGGGAAAATAAGTGAAAAATAGTTAATAGGCATCTTTTTCTCAATTTTACTGTTGAACAAGTAATGACTACAAATTTTCGCATACATAGTGTTCAAGAAATGGAATTTTCGGCCCTGTGTATGCTATAACTTTATTTCTATTTCAAGTCTGTGTTCCATCAGTGGAAGAACCTTAATCATAATCAGGATTTTTTTTTTAAGATTTTATTCATTTGTTAGAGAGACAGAAAGAGAGAGCAGGAGCAGGGGGAGGCGCAGAGGGAAGGGGCAAGAGAATCTTTAAGCGGACTCCCTGCTGAGCAGGGAGCCCGATGCGGGGCTCGATCCCAGGACACTGAGATCATGACCTGAGCCGAAGGCAGATGCTTCACAGACTGAGCCACCCAGGAGCCCCCTATCATAATCACTTTTAAATAGTCTCATTATAATCAGTGTCCTCAGTCAATGGAAGCCACCCCACCCCTGTCTCCTCAATGTCCTCCTTCCTGTCTTTCCTCTAGCTCTTTCCCTTATGGTTGGTTCCTAGATGTATATTGTTTTCTCCTTGTGGTTAAAAAAAGAAAAAAAGGCAAAAATTGCATCAATTACATTTTCTTCTTCCTAGCACCTGGTGTGCTTTGAATGAGAATAAATACAGATCAAGTCATTTTCTGGTGTTTTCTATGTATGCCATCATCTCTGTATTGCTCTGAAAAGTTTATTGAGATCATTTACACAGCCAATATATGAGTTACTGGAGTTAAGCATTTGGTTTTTCTTGCCCTTTGGAATCTGCAGAAAATGTACCACCTTTATAAATTGGAAAATAATTAAGTCTCAAGTCCCTTTCAGCCAAATAAGTAGAAATCAGATAAAAACTTTAAATGCCAGGATTAGGGCTATAGATACCTATTGTTTTGACTTGCTAGAATCCTCTTATTCTGAAAACTGCCACTCCCCCCATCCACATGTGCTATTGTGTTTGCTTCAAGAGTGGGTAACTGATCAAACCTCAGTCAACTCTAATCCTCTTCCTAGTGATCACTACTTAGACGAGGAATAAGCAACTGCTCCAAGATGAACTTCTTAGTCTCTCTGGGAATTTGGAATCAGGATTAAGAATATAGGTATGTCTGAGAGGAAGGTATAAATTTGGGTATTGGTAGTGTTTTCTTCTGTTGTGCAAATAGCAGAAAATATTTCTCAGCAATAAGCAGATAAAACAAAAGGCTGAAACACAGAATAAATATCCTAATAGTACTTAGCCCTTGGTTTCAGTTGTTCCTGAGGCTCAGTTTTAAATCGTAATTCCATGCTCCTGAGAAATACTATGATCTTTTCCCCTTTTGGCTTAAGTTTATGTTACTTGCAACCAAACAAGTCCTAACCAATACTCTCCAATGCCTTTTATGCCAAGCTAATTCAGATGGACTCTATTACCATACTGCAGAGAGAGCAAATGACTTGGTATTTCTCACTAGGCATATGAAGTCATTTCTCTATCCATGTGGATTCATTTAGGAATTGAGGGACAAGAAGAAAACCACGTGTTTACAACTTCAAAACTCTGAATGGAAAATTCATTCTCAGAACCTTTTTAATAATCAGAGAGATATTAAAAATGATATAAGGCTATATTCATTGACTTTATTTTTAGAGTTTGACCAATAAGTAGTTTAAACCATAATGTGTTTTGTTTTGTTTTGTCAATTTACTTAGGAAAAGTCTGCTGAAAGCTTGAGAATGAAATGTCTATACCTTCTTTTTTTATATAAATGTTTTCTAGAATATATAGTTTAGGCCCTAAGAAAAAAGAGGAAGTTTTTGTCATAGGTATGGCTTATTCTGTTTAATTAATTCTCATTTTCCAGAAACAAAAAACTCCAGCTTCTGAAGAAGAAAAAAAAAAAAAAGGAAAACCATAAATCTATGGAAACTGTTGGATGACATAACTTAAGCAATGTAGTTAAGAGTGGTTCAAATCCCAACTTTGTTGTGTGACTTGGGTTAGTTACTTAATCTGTCAGTGACTCAATTTTTTTCTCTACAGAATGAGAACAACTCCCACATCATAGGATGGTTGTGAGTTGTAAATGAGGTAATATATCTAAATCACGGAGAGTAGTTCCTTACACTTCATGTACACATAATAAAGTCTCAATTAATGTTAGCTATATTTTTTTCAGAAATCCTAGAAAATGTTGCAGTTTTCATATGGAGCTTCGGTTGTCTTTGAAATTGGAATACAATCAGCCCCTAAACAAATGGATCTTGCACAACACTATTTATCCCTCTTTCTCTCAAGGTATTGAAAAACAAAAATAAAATTTAAAAAATAAAATAAATGAAGGGAAAAAAAGGTATTCTCTGTGCAGTTTTTAGGAAAAGAAGGGGCTGCCACAAAGCCTAACAGTGAGAGTGCTGAAATCCTAGCATATTTGGGAATTTGCCCATATGGTGGTAGAGGTACATTGTTTTACCCTATCTTTTCTTCTTCCTTTTGGAAGGAAGAACATCTGAAAAACTTCATATGAAAACTTCATCTGAAAAATATTCCACATGATTCAGTTGGGAATGAAACTGAACCCTTGTCTACCAAGCCACATGATGGGCACGTGACCCCGGCCTAGCTAATCAGAAGGTCTGTTCCGAGCTAAGAAAGGCACTCTGTGGCCACATGTCAATACTTGGTTGCTGGCCATCATCCAGCCATGTGAGGAGAGCCATTGGATAAAGAGGTGATTTACTGATGGAATTCTGTTAAGACCTTGAATCCCAGCCATACTTGAGGAAATGTATCTTTGGACGTTTAATGGCATGGCCTTCAAAGACTCTCAAATATTGTTTCTCTTATTTTTTTACTTATGCTATTTTGAGTATGGTTTTTATCACTTCCAACTGAAAGGTTTCCAGTGATTATGCCTATATCTGTATTGCCTTTTAGAGGCTGAAGGAATTTATTTTCTGCTTCCATGAGAACGGGATCCACCTTGACCCCTTCAACAAAAAAAAGCTAAGTAAGGCGTGTAGGTATGTTTTTACCTAGTCCAATTATTCAACTTATGGATTGGAGAATCAGTTTAACCAGAAAATACTGGAAAAATATCAGGAAATAGATTTTAATTTAAAAAAATCTTCAATAATTCAATGTCAATTTTAAATTTACTATAGTCAAGGATGGAACCATCTTTAAAAGGTATGCTTAAAGATATGATTTCCAAATTCATATAGCAAGAGATCATGTAGACGTTAATTATCTGCCTTGAGCTCAGATCATAAAACATTATCACGATTAGTTTTTGGATCAAACAGGAAAGTATTCTGATAGTCCATTGAAAAGTGCATTGGAGGGGCACCTGGGTGGCTCAGTCTGTTAAGTGTCTGCTTTCAGCTCAGATCATGATCTCAGGGTCCTGGTATTGAGCCCTCAGCGGGATCCCTGCTCAGCATGGAGCCTGCTTCTCCCTCTCCCTCTGCCCCTCCCCCCCACTTGTGCTCTCTCTCTCTCAAACAAATAAAATCTTAAAAAAAAGAAAGAAAGAAAAAAAAGTGCATTGGAATTTAGCTGTGAGCCTAAAAAAGTTCTTGAGGATAGAATACAGGATTATTCAAATAAACTATTTTTAACTGAGCAAGAGAAATGAGAAATAAAGAATACACTTCTGAACTCTGCACCCCACCCCCATCCCCATCTGTATATATTTACAATAAGTAATCCTCACCTAGAGCTATGTGTTGGGCAAAGAAGGGGCAAGAGGATGGGGCTGGTGACTTAAAGGTTCTTTACAATGTCATTTAGGACACTCTCCGGTACGAATAGTTAGAAAGTTTCTGTCTGTCAGAGGTTTTGATATCTACCCCTGTTATGAACCATTTTGCTCTCCACCCATCTATCCTCTAAAAATCATTGGCATTAACACAATCGTTATCCTTAAGAAATTGAGGCAGAGACTGCTTTAAATGCCTCCCCAAAAATTCACCATGAGATTATGGCAGAGATGAAATTAATATTCCTTTATCCCTATCATACCTCTTCCTAGGCAACTACTTGCATCATTCTTTCTTGCTTAACTTTGTTGTCTCTCAAACTTCCTTGTAGCCTCAGATATCCAGAGGATATGGAAAAATATGATTACCTGTGACGATGGAAGTCTAGCTTTAATGTCACTTCTAGGCAGTCCACTGTGACAAGAGCCATGCATGGTATGCAAGGTCTTAGTACCCAAAACTGTATTTCAAAACCATGTGAAGACCCACATTTTCATCAACTGTTCCCATTTCTCCCAGTTTATGACAGTCTTTCCATTTCCCTGAACTACTAGAGTGTTTGATTGTAGATAGTCTTATAGTAGTCTCTATTTTTGTGTGTGTAAGACTTTCCAACATAAATACAGGGTTGTCAAAGGGAAGTATAGGACCGCCTTCTACTTCATTCATTTTTTTTTTTTTTCACAGCAGATCATTTTTCTGAGTTAAATATGTATGTGTGGAAGGACTTGCCAGTAGTCTTGTATCTATCAGGTAATGGTGGTTCTTCATCTAATGCAGTTTCTCCTGAATGTTTCATTAAGCTTTGTATAACAGCACAAACAAATGCACTATTTACAGTTTCAGGGCAGACTATATTCTCCTGAGTAGTCACATACCTAATAAAGCTAATTAGGAGCATAAAGAAAACTAGTATTTAACAAAATCACTTTTGTGGCCCAACCATTCCATGTAGATGAGTGGTTATTTGCTAAATTACTCAGGTAACAACCTGGTTCTGAGTCTTGTAGAAAGCAAAAAAGGTTAGGGGGTTGAGATGGAGAAAGGAGGTGAGAAGTTTATATGGGAATTACTTCAAAAGTAAAAGTAAAGTAAATTAAAAAAAAAAAAAGGAAAAGAAAAGCAAACGGGTAAGATATAAGGGAAATTACTGATGTGTGTGAAAATACGCATATATTATTTTCCTGTGTGTCGGTGTACAAACATAAGAGAGAAATGCGAGGAAATCTGTTTCTTTTTATGGTTGACTCTTCTGTGTGTGTAGTGGGATTTTCTGGCTACATCTGAGCTAAATATTATGGCAAATAGCAGAACACAGTAGTTACTGCCTATGATTGTCTGTGAACTGGGTGGGCAGGAATTTTTCATTTCATAAATCATTTCAGCTTGCTGCTCTAATTCCACAGCACCAAAAGACTAAAAAAAGCCCAAGGAAGAAAACTGTGCTTTGTGACTTTTCTTCTTATTCCACCGCTTTCCAGTTTTGATAGATGTTTAGTGCTAATGATTAGGTTTTTTTTTTTTTTTTAAAGGATGTTTCAAAATATCTTTATTGCTCTGCTTTTAAAGCAAATTATTATGTTTTCCTATTTTATTTTCTTCCTTGCCAGGGAAATTTAGTACCAAAGCAATGAAGTATACTGCTTCCTTCCTTCATTTCTGCTTATTTATAGCACAGTCTGTATCAATGAAATAATGCTATATTATTTTCTTGCTGATTGCTTAATGTTCATAGTTCAAAATTCCAGCCAAGGTCCTGAAGTGGTTTTGCCCTTATTTAAGATTTCCTGCTAAAGACATTCTATTACAGCTTTGCAAATAAGTACCTCCCTGGCCTCAAGTCGCTATAAAGGTAATTAAGTAATTTAAATAAACACCCTTTGCCAATCTGTTTCCTCCCCTCGAGGAGACCCGGGGAAGCAGTTTGCTTCATATTTCAGGTTTCTCCTCATTTTCCTTAAATGATCCCTCGGCCTTCAACTGAGAGGTAACTTTAGGTAAGTCATCTGTAACGTGTCACCAGGGCAAACATGGAAGTCACTTGGTGGGACAACATAAAGCAAGTAAAAAAAAATTGTTTATGCTCAACAGCTAGTGTCAGTGAGTATAGTTTTATAATTTGCTTACTGCTGGGGTGAGAAATTTAAATCAGATCTTGAGACTATACAATGTGATTAATCGTAATCCAGAGTTGTGGGCTCCTGTCAAGGCAGGAGCTACCCCATTCTCAACACCACCATGTCTGCCTGCCCTCAGGATGAATAAAGAGCATTTCCCTTCAGTTCTTCATATACGTCAATCCTATTTTCTCTCCCAGCATTTTAATAAGTCCCTCACATTCATTACTGATCTCATACTTAGAATTGGTTAATAGAAATTAATACTCAAATGTCAAATGAAAAGAAGGTACCTTTTACTCTTAAACAAAAACTTCTGATTTGTCTTGGTAATAACTGAAATGAACAGATCACAGCTAGGTGCTGTTAACATGTAAAAAGCTTCTTGTGCTGAATGAGCTTTTGCTGGTTTTAGTCCATAGGTTTCCAATTGGATTTTCATAAAAATGTTTAATTTGCTTAATTTCTTAATTCCTTCCCAAACCCTGCAAACCACACTATACAGTTAACCTCTGTGATTTGATTTCAAGATACACAGAAACACTTGTATTATTACAGTATTGAATGAGTTTAGTGTGGCTTCCTATAGATCTTGATTTAAGAAAAAAAGTTTGAAAATTAAAGCAATAGAAGAAATAGTCCCTAAACAAGAACTAAGAGATAACAGAAATTGACTCAAGTAGGAAGTTATATTTCAGAAATACTTCATTTAATTCAATGTAAATAGTTTGTGTAAGCACAGACCTGTGTAATTAAAGATGGAAATTCTTGGTTTAATTATTACAACTCTAGAGAAAACTAAAAAACTAAGGTGAACATAGTGTTGGGTTCATTTGCATTGCAATTAATTCTCAGGAAACTGATTTGATGAATCACAGAACAGAAACGAATGGGTGGTTCAGCTTGGGTTAGGCTTAATCAGAATTCTTGCCTAGGATTTTTTGAACATAAACAACAGAAAGCATTTCTCAGCCTCTGTCCAGTGGCAAGGCTGTGACATAGAACAGGAGATCTTTCAGTTACTCCACTGACGCGAGCAGAGTCAGAAAGAAGAGGGGGAGACTCTGTGGATTGTCTGTTAGGCCATTTCACTGTCCCCAACCCCACCACTGGCTTTCTTGGGGCTTGTTACACATGCCAATATCCCTCCCTTTACCTAAGCTAGTTTGATTTGGATTTCTGTCACTTCCAAGAAATGGGTTCTAATAAAACAACCATAATGTGTATTTTTGCTAGACTTGGTAAAAAGAAAAAAATATAGTTACGCTTATCATATACTTTTTATATTTTTCTATTGAATTAGGTTCTAGGTACTCCTGGAATATGGTCCTATGAACAGGAAATTTAGTTAAGGAAACTATGAGTTGTGAAAAGGAACTATTTCCTTTCACCGGTAATGTAATGTTTCACATTCATCTTTTCTTTCCCGAGTACTTTTTTCTCTTTTGTTGTTAGACACATTTCTGATTCCCCTTCACACCGAGGCAAGCACATGCACTCTAGTTACGGCAGCCTACAACTCTAGTTACGGCTTGTTTAGGAAAAGAACTGAGAAGGGCAGAGTCGACCGGGGTTGAAACAAATGTAAAAGACAAGGGAGGAGGAGGAAAAAGGTAGAACAGGTAGTAGACACACATCCTATAAACTATTCTTTTCTTCTGAATGGCTACAAGGTATACTCAGTCATATGCTGCTCATTTTGGGTTTCCTCTACCTTCCCCAGCTCTGGCCAATTTGTATGTGTACATGTTTGTGTAAGTGCATCAGGGTACAAACAGTGGGGTTAGGGAGAAGGGTGAAATATGATCAGAAACCCAGCTACCAACCATATGGATTTAAACTCCAGAGAAAATGCTCTGCAGTTATTTTGAATCAGTGGTGCTCTGCAAAGGTTTCCGATGCATGGTTAACACTGACATGTTCTCCTGACTGAGGACGTTGGAAAAAAGAAGCAGAAATTTGCTCCATGGTATTAGGTGATCTTAAGCCTTGTAATTTTGATTTTCTCCAGTGTCTGGCTAAGCTAAATGGAATAACAGTGAAAGAAAATTTTATTTTGAAATATTTTGCTTTAATGATTTTATAATTAGTGTTCAAGTTCTTTGAGATTAATGAGGATGTAAGTCCTCCTAATAAAAATGGTTGTGGTAGTGGCAGTTGTAACGGCGGTCACAGTTACAGTTGTGAATAAATAGGAGTAGGTAACACGGAATGAGCACTTATATGCCAAGCACCATGAAAAAGCTTTAGGTAAGTTATTTCATGTAAACCCTAGGAGATAAGGTGTGTCTTATTTCCCTTATTTCACACCCGAGGAAACAGACTGAGAGGTTGGTAGTTGTAGTCATGGTAGTTACAATGGTGGTAGTAGTTGTGGTTACTAACATTTCCTTAGTACTCCGTATTTGACAACAAAGTTCAAGTGTTATCTCATTAAATCCTTACAAAAGACCTTGAGTTAGGACCATTTTATTGATTTCTATATTCTGGGGATTATAAACTTCTTTCTTTCTCTCATACTAGGAAAAATAAGAGCACTGCATTAAATTTACGCATCAGTTATAGAACTCATTCAAAATTTAGAAATATTCAAATGTAAAATTAAATGTATCATTAAGCCAAAGAATAAGGTACTATTACTGCCATCTTACAGATAGAGAAACTGAGTCTTAGTGATTTTAAAAACATGTCCAAATTCACACACACTGCACTAGTAGCAAAGCTGGGATGTAAACCCAGGTCTGCCCACTACAGAATCTGCATACAGCTGCCTCGGTCTTGAGTAATCAGAAGGAATGTCTCATATTTACATTGGCTCTCTCCAGTGCAAAGCATCAGCCAGAAAGATTTAAGAGAAAGGGTCAGAGGCTCTATCTTCACAATTTCATGTATCCATAAACTTGTAAATCAAATGGATACCCAAAATCAAAATGAACAGTGAATGCAGGCAGCCTCTGTGGCCAATCACTCCGGAATCTTTAAACACAAATTCTCTCAGTAGCAAGATTATTGCCTGAATAATTGACTCTGCTCTCCACTTCCCCTTGCCTTGGAAAGTCAACAATTAACTGGATGTCTTGGCTCTTTGCCTAACTGAGCAATGATAGTTCTAAGACATGATCTCCATATCGTCACAGTCATTTCTTTACAAGTATGTAATGCCACGAACGAAGACGGTTGGGGAAGTTAAATAATGGTGTTTGGGTGTAGTTTTAGTTATGCCATGCCACTTTGTTACATGACCCAATTCTGGCTAACATTTTCTCAGGCACTTATTTCCTGTGCATTTCCGGAGGTATCCACAACTAGCCATTTTTTTTTTTTTTTTTTAAGAGAATGGTAGTTAAAATAATAGAGCTTTAAAGGAATCAGAAGTTTAGTGATTAGGATTGCGGCCAGTGGGTCTACTTCCTGCTATCTGTGAGAATATAGAAGGTAGAATTCCTTCCTAATTATTGCAAAAACAAACATCCTTACAGATTTTTTTTTTTTTTCCTCTAGCAGATTGATAAGAGAAAGGCTCAGCAGAACATAGTGCTCCAGGAACAACTGGATGCATTGTGCTTTAAGAGAAACAAAACAGGAAACCAACCAAGAAAACCAATCTTGATTTCCTCACACAGACAGAGAGACAGGAGAAACATGTTTGGATAGCGTGATGCAATCAGAGGTTTACTGTATCACAACAAAGGGGTCTGCATATGATCAAACTCTGAACATTCTCTTAGAAAAGATATTTGGAACCAGTATTATTTATTTTCCTATAGATCTTGAGTGAAAAAGCATAGATCTTTAGAAGGAGCTGGTTCATAATGAGGAACAGTTTTGAGCACACAAAAGATAAAACAGCTCGACATTTCAAACTAACAGAGCTCAAGTTTTGTGCCTGAAAGGGCAATGAGATTTTATTGAAGTGAACATGAAAACATTAACCATGTCTTTATGTCTTTGGGAATGCATAGGGCAGCAACCTCTTTTCTCAGGGACTCCAACCTTTCTTATGCCATCTTAATAAGAATTGTATCCAGTTCATTCAAGCTTATTATCATTATGCTGCCCTGAACCTTCTCCTGTTCTATCCCCCACTTCAGAATCTTTGCTGCTGCCTTCTCTCACCCTGTGCTGGGTCAAGGGGACTTTGACGGTCTGTCCTTAAGCACTGAACGGGTACTATGTAACACTGCTGAGACAAGGCTTGGATATGCAAAATGATTTCTAAAGTTCAGGTGATAATTAAAGAGTAATAAGCATAAATAATGTCAGCATCATAATCTTAGGGAATGTAAAAGCTTGCCCTTTATGTACTTTGGGCGGAATCCTGGAGATAAAAGATTGTGCTGGTGTAGTGAAGACTGTTTTCTGGCCACCCAGCCCTTGAGCTCCCTTCTTTTGGTGACCACATATGCACTCTCCTGAGGATCCACCTTTTCCTCTCTCAGCGCAGGTGCTTGGAGTAAGACTTACACAAGCTGACAATCTGGGTAGGAGCATGTGACTCTGGCCTATACCAATGTTTTTGTTTATTTGTAGCTTTCCAGTGATTGACACTGTGTCTGGCACATAAAAGGAATTTAATATTGTTCTGTGGATTGTAAGTAAAGAGGAAGATACATACTCTGCTCTAGTAACAGTCTAGTAAAGAAAAAAATATATAAAGGAAAAGCATCATGAGCTTATTAAGACCAGGTGGAGGAAGGAGAATTGTAAGGTACTTGTGCTTGTCCTACACTGAGGCCATTATGTGACTCCGTACCTGTGTCTCCCTTCATAACAGTAACATTTGCTCTGCTCACTTTGCACTATTAAGGTGTCCCCTGGCCCTGAAACTGGCCCCGAAGCTCTTCTTTCCTATGCTGGGCGGCACTGTACCTGTCTCTTGCTGGTGCTCGTGTTATGCTCCATGGAGCCTTCCATAGGTCACTGGGGGCACGCACTAGGAAAATGCTACTGCACATTATCAATGAAAGAATGGGAATTTGATCAATCATAAGGAAGGTTTCAATGCCCTTAGTCTTATAAAACCAACAGAAGTCTTTTACTGTGAATCTTAAACTGACTTGTGGAATCCAAGTTCACCGGATGTGGAAATCCTTTCTCTGAACAGGGTCTAGCTAGGAAAAATACTAAGCAGGTCAAGTTGTTTATTGAGTGTTTCCTAGTGCTATGCTTATTGATTTGAGGACTTAAAAGAAACGTGGTTGTCATTCCTACCTTAATATTTTAACCCTTCAACACCAGAACAAATGAACCAAAAAATAAGTCAACAAATAATACAGTATATTGGTGGTCTTTAATATTATTTATGGGACTGATCACAGCAACTTAAAAAAATTAATTGAACATGAAAGCTAATATACACTTTAATTTTTGTTTATCTATTATAAACAACTTTTATAAATAATAAACTTTTATCTATTATAAACAATTTTACTTTTATCTGATATAAATAACTAGTTATTTATATTATAGCCATTTAATTTATTGATTTGTGACAATTAAGAAATAGTCCTGAAATGTGAATGTCATATTTTTAAAGGAAATTGCCAAAGAAATAAGAGAGATCATGTTTTGTCTATTTCACTGAAAGTAGTACGTGATCCAAGGTTACAGTCACAAAGTGGCAAGAGGTGATTGATTGGTTAATTTTAATAAATAAATATTAAATTTATTTTAGAAAGAGAGAGCAAGCAGGGGGAGGGGCAAAGGGAGAGGGAGAGAAAATCCCAAGCAGACTCCCCACTAGACATGGGGCTCAATCTCAGGACCCCAAGATCATGCCTTGAGCCGAAACCAAGAGTCAGACACTCAACCGAGGTTAGACCTGCCATTGCCTGAAATTCTCAAATTACTGAAGGTGAGTCAAAAACGTAAGAACTTGACGTCACATTTTTAATGTAATATAGACTATCTGATTGTGTATATTCATTCAATAATTACTAGCACAGATTACTTTAGCCTGTACTCTGATGATCAGATTCTGATCATACTGTCACAGAGGACTGACCCTGACTCCTTTTCCTCCTCTATGCTTCCGGTACTTACATTTCTTCTTCATCCCTATTTTATGTGGACCACATCCCATAATCCTCTTAAGAGAAAGTCGTAAGAATAACTCTAGTTTTAGTGATGTTTTTAACACAAGGTCTCATCTACTCTTTTTAGGAATATCCCTTCTTGGCAGGAATATTCTGCCCAGGTTCTAGAAAAATCAGCTATGGTGATTAGGGAATGTATCACTTCCTACTCCCACTAGGTTTCTCCAAGTTAACAGAAAGAAGTCCCAGGGACAACAATAAAGCATGGATCAAACGTTCAGTCCATCAGTGGATTTATACCACGTGAGCTGGAGGGAGTTTCTTTTCTCTGGCCTCCTACGCTGTGGCTTCCATAGTCATTCTCATGTTACATACTCATTTTCTTGGTGTTCTCATTCATCTTTACCTAATTATTCCAGTTAGATCCTGAAGTACAACATTCTAAGTCTTAGAACTAAAGGTTTCTCCTTCATCCTCCTGCTTTTTGAGCAATTGGAAGTTGTAACTCTGAAGTTCAGTGGAAATTACAAGCTTCCAATAAAGAATCTCCTCGCTCCTATACTCGACTGTCAGGACCACAAACCTTCAGAATTCCCTTCCAATTATTTTAGTTCACATGTGTATCTAGAAATACAGAATAGTTCTCTCCTCTCTGAGGAATCTAGAGAGAAGACTAAGAAGTTTATGGAAGGCCTTATGAGGAATAAATTCAAAACTCTGGCCACGTATTTGTGTGGTTATGGCAGTGATGATTAGCAGATAAATGAGTCACCAGTTGGTTTATGTCTTATTTGCAGCACAACTAGGTGGCACAATTTGAGAGTCAAATAAAACATTGTGTTGGTCTGCCTAAAATGTGAATTAGTCACACCTAGCAAAATGGGTGACCTTGCAAATGATAATGCAGTTAGGAAAACATGTTTCTCCTCTCTAAAAAAGTTAAATGAGGGCGCCTGGGTGGCTCAGTAAGCGACTGCCTTCGGCTCAGGTCATGATCATGGAGTCCCAGGATGGAGTCCCACATTGGGCTCCCTGCTCAGCAGGGAGTCTGCTTCTCCCTTTGACCCTCCCCCCTTTCATGTCTGTCTCTCATTCTCTCTCTCAAATAAATAAATCTTTTTAAAAAAAGTTAAATGAACTATGAGAATAAACTTGTGTCCTTCAGAGATATGTGTGTGCACGTGAACATACACATGTGCATATACATGAGCACATGCACCCACACATGGACTCCAAGCTGTCCGCCAGTCAATAATAAGATTAAAGAGGAGATTTTCAAGGGGACCAAACTGGAGTGCTCTGTGGGATTTGGAGTGCCCAAGGACACTGGGGGTGTCCTGCAATAAGGCTGCACTATTAGGCCAAACTGAAGAGCTTAGTCCTGGGGAAGTGTCCTATGGGAGGTAGTGGGTCTGGGTTTGCAATCTCTCAGGGTGCTAACTCACAGACAAGACTTACAGATGAGAGCTCTCCCAGAAAGCTCAAACCTGAGCTCAAGCTGGTGAGTTCAAGAACAGTGGATGCTCCTGAGAATGTCTTCACTGACCAGTGTCCAACTTCATGGGTGTCTTTATATTAGACTTTGGAAAAACTCATATTTATTTAGAAACTTTAATTTTCTCCCTTCAACACCCTAAGTCCCTACAGTTAATAAGCCCAGCAGGAAATTTTGATATGCATCAACAATGCCATGAGACAGGGTTGTGGCTGCTGAGAAATGGGACCAGAAGGGAGGATGTCTTTAGGGTGAGATCTACATTCTTTTTGAGGGGGATCACACACAGATGGGGAAATCTAATGAAGTAAAGAACCCTTGTATTTATTGGTGCTAATTTCCTGACATACATCATCATATCTAATTCTCTCAGAGATGCTCTGTGACATCCTATCTCTGTGATTTATTATTTCCATGTTGAAGGCATGAAATATGAAGCTTAGGGAAATTGGGTGGCTTTCCCCAAGTCCCAGAATTGGAAAAAAATGGGAAAGAATAGCATAATTTGGGTTTTGTGGGTCCCAGGCCCTGTTTTTTCATAAGACTGTGATTATGTTTACATTGGGAAGAGATTTACAAATTACATTTATAGTTATTTTATATTGTTCTGTTTCCTATATAGTTCTAGATCTTGCATAAGTTACATTAGTGACCTTTTCTTAAAGATTTACTTTATTTAAATTTGTTTAATTAATTTAATTTTTAAATAAATCTTAAAGATTGATTGGTTAATTTTAATAAATAAATATTAAATTTATTTTAGAAAGAGAGAGCAAGCAGGGGGAGGGGCAAAGGGAGAGGGAGAGAAAATCCCAAGCAGACTCCCCACTAGACGTGGGGCTCAATCTCAGGACCCCAAGATCATGCCTTGAGCCGAAACCAAGAGTCAGACACTCAACCGACTGAACTACCCAGGCGCCCCACCGTTAGTGACCTTTAAATCCAGATAGTTTACAGAAATAGGTAAATTCATATACAAGTTCAAACTAAAGTAGATCCAATTGATTTTTAAATTATTTACTCCCTCTACTGGTGGCTTTTTGAAGTGATACAAGTGCAATAAAACTAAGTTGAGTATATGACTTCCTAACATACATCAAACTCTCAAAATGGGATATTAAACTTATTAGGAAATGTATTTTATGAGTTACCTACTGTTACCCCTTTGTCGCCATTGTTATAGAAATTCTTTAAAGATTTGTTAATTTCTTAAGAAAAGCATATTTATGTCATAAAGTGTATTTCTTCTATATTTAGCCAAATATGATTTATGTTTGTTTAATTTCAATGTTTTTGTCTTTTTTTAAAAAAGATTTTATTTATTTATTTGAGAAAGAGAGAGCAAGAGCACAAGGAGGGAGAAGCAGACTCCCCACTAAGCAGGGAGTAGTCTAATGCGGGGCTTGATCCCAGGACCCCGAGTTGATGACCTGAGCCGAAGGCAGACACTTAACCTGTGTCAGGCACCCCTGTTTTTGTCTTCTGCTATATGTGCATAAGTTTTTGCTTTCTAATTCTGTGTGATGAACGGGTTGTGAAATAAGGGTTCAGGTAAATGATACAGGCTCACGACAGGTTTAGAGGTAGAAATGAGAACTTGATATACCAAGGAAAAGAAAATAAAGTTTTTAGAAAAGGTCATGAATAGTATCTGGTAATATGGCTGAGACTGAAGCTTTAGGACTTATCCAAATTAATAGCTTAATATCTCTCCACATTTGAGGGACACAGAGGAGACATCAGAATGTCAGAAAGAATGTAGGTATCTTCTCAACCGAACTGACTTGTCAATGGTGGTGGTACAGTGACCAAGAACATTTTATAGTTTTACTCTGTGTGTGGTATATAGTGTGTGTTTGTGTGGGTGGGCCATATGTGTGTTGTGTGTATGTGTATGTCCTATGTGGTGTGCATGGGGAGTGGTGTGTGTGTGGCGTGTGTATGTGTGTGGTGTATGTGTGTAGTTTGTGTGTGGTGTGGTATGTATGTGTTGGTGGGGTGAGTGTGGTGTGTGCACTGTCTGTGTATTGGTGAGGTGTGTGTACGGTGTGTGTGGTGTACATGTGTTATGTGTATGTAGTATGTGGTGTGCATGTGAGATATTTGTGTGTGGTGTGGTGTGTGTGTGGTGTGGTGTCTGTGTGTGTGCATGTGTGCTGTATATTAGTGAAGTGTGTGTGCGGTGTCTGGTGTTCGTGTGTTGTGTGTGCAGTATGTGGTATGCATGTGGGGTGTGTATGTGATATGTGGTGTGTGTGTGGTGTGTACGGTGTGTGTGGTGTGCGTGCGATGCACAGTGTGTGTGTGTGTGTGTGTGTGTGTGTGTGTGTGTGTATTGATGGGAGGAAGGCTATTTGAAGATAAATGCTGTGTTGTTACTTGGTTTTTTCCTCTAATTGTTGTAGAGACTGAGTTGTGACATATATGTGTCATATATGTGGCTTATACAGACTTCTAGTGTAATGAATTAGGATGTAAAAATTGATCACCTTGTGGGCAACCTGATGCCCCAGAAAGTTTACAAGTTTTTTCCTGTGGCTTCCTATGGTCACACTATAGGAATAATGTGTTTCTTTGCTCTGTACTGAATATTCCTCAGAAATATGAAGACATTCTGTGGGTGTAACCCTGTCTCAAGCTAATCCAAATGCAGAGACGCTCGTTTTAGGATTCTCCCTGTCTAGTGGCACATTGGAACCTCCGGCTTGCAGGTATGATCTGCACTGTGTCTTCTTTACCTTGACAACTTTGTAAGCATCCTTAACACACACTATAAGGAGATGGTTAACTAACACTTGTAGACTTTGCTTTCAACTGTGACAGACTAGCCTGTAACAGACTACTCCTCCCATTGAGAACAGCTAGAAATCTGGACAAAATATTAACAAAAAAATCAGAGCATTACCAAAGCAATGTGGATTTGAGAGTACGAGGATGTAGACAGGAGAGCCAGAGCAACAACATATTTTCTTCTTTCCCACTTTGCACGCACTAATAATACAAAGTTGTAGAGAGAGCTCTAGTTTAGCATCCACGGACTGACAGACTGAAAGATGGGAATCTCTGTGGCAACCCTGACTCTCACTTGGAGGTTTTGTTTTTGCTTAGAAAATTGCAATTCTATAGTCATTTTCAACTGTGATGTCTTTTTTCTATTTTAGATTCTTTCTAGACACAGAGATTAGGCTTCTTCACAGTGCATTTTAGGAAATACTGCAACCAAACAATGTACAAAATACAAATAGTTACTATGCATAACACAGGAAATAGCTTTGCATGACCATTGAAAGCTATGGATTGAGTCTGTAGACATGGGATGGAATCCTGGCTGGTCATCCACTTGCTGGCCATTTTGCTTGTGATAAGTTAATTAGTTATATACATTTTATAATGTGTAAATGATTTGATGTATATAAAATGCCCAGACCAGTGACTGATATAGGAATAGTAATGCTCAATTACTATTATCAAAGTATTATTATAGAACAACATCAACTCCATCCATAAATTATAGAAAGTTGAATGGAAAATAGCCATGATGTACAACATTTCACTAGACAAATTAGCGAACACTTGTTTGTAAATGATGACACTGGCAAGAGTGTGAAAAGACAGGTAGCCTTGTATATGAGACACCTGGTTCTTCTAAAAAGCAACATAACAAAGAAAAATACTCTGTTCCTTGACCTAACAACTATATTTGCTGTAATAGATCCTAAGATTAAAACCAAAGGCAGCCAAGAAGTTATAAAAAGGAACATTCACAATATAACTTGTGCTAGAGAAAAATTGGAGACAGACTGAATGTCTAACAAGAATGTTAAATAAAATGTTGATATTACAGTAAAATGAGATAGCACACAGACATTACCATGACATTTGTGAAAATGCTTTTAATGTGGTAGTAAAATGTTTATTAATGTGTATCTAGCCCATGCGGCTTGGGTGAGTCTGACTGTGGGCGCCAAATTGAGCAAAATGTTCCCTTATCTTGGTAGCAGCTTCGAGGGTGTGCACCTGGTTGAAGCAGGTCCAATTAGAGTGCACTTTAGTGCTTCTGCTGGAAATGTTGGAACAAACTTTCTTCATAGACTTAGAAGAACCTCTCTCTTTGGCTACTGGGGAGAGGGTGTGATGCAGCTGGGTTTGGTTCCACACCCAAGGGGAGTTAGCATGAGGATAAAGCCTAGGGAAGGAAGAAGGAAGCAAATCTGAGAGAAATAGAGGCCCATGGAACCAGAGTTCTGATGAACCTCTGGTTTGTGCTCAAATGCCCTTCATCCTCGGACTTTTCAGCTCTACAGCCAGTTATTTCCTGGGTGTGTGTCAGCCAGTTTAAGTTGGGTTTACTGACCCTTGAAACATAATAAATTCTAAATGACACACGGTGTGCTATAATATGAAGAGGGGAAAAAGCATGAATCAAAATTGTATTATGCAGTGTCTTCTCAATTATGGAAAATGTGTATTCACAGAAAACACTGGTAAATGTGTAAAATATATCTCTACTTGATGATCAACTATTTTTTTAACCTTTTCAGGCATTTTTCAAGATTTTATAATGCTCATGTATTACTTTCATTATTTAAGATAAACTACTTATTAGATTTGGAGGTAGTAGAGTACAGTGATAATATTTAAAATATTTTTCTTCTGGAGCATTATAATGTACACATAGATAAGTAAATAATTCACCTCTGGTCAAATACGATGTTTAAGATAATTATTCTGGTAGCTAATCTTCTCTTTCCTTAAAGCTATCTATTATAAAGAAGAAGGGTTCATTGGACAGAACATTTTATTTGGTTAAAATTTGAATGGTATACATATTTAAGTGGTATTAGGGAGATAGAAATGCCCCTTTTAAATTGTGCAGTGGGACAGTCAGCCCACACATTCCAGCCAGCCCTGACAAGTCCTTACTATGAGCCCCATTCCTACTCCTGAATCAAAAGTTAACGTTTGGAGTAGCATTTCAATATGTGTTTTCAAAGATGCTTTTATGACTCATCAGCAATGAAACATTCTGATATTCCTTTAAGCTTTTTTTCACACAAGGAAACTAAATCCAAAATTCTAAAAGCAAAAACAAATCTCTTTTTACAGGGTTAGATTTTCGAACAATAGTAATGGTATTTTTTGTTCAATTCTTATTTGCCTATGTATGACAGGAACTGTTTTCATGTCTACATATTCTCCCTTTGACCTTAACAGATTTCATTTAAAGAATCTTACGTTGAAAAAGAGCCTTAAAGAAAGATCTTTGGTTGGTTAGAAAAGCATATTACCAAAGGGCAGTAAAAGCAACTAAAAGCATCCTGCATATGCAGTATTGCCCCTAAGTCTGCAATGAGTGTGTGAAGAGTGATTTAAGTCCCCTTTCTCAAAGTGAGATAACAAGATGGAAAATGTGAATGGACTGGCAAAATGCCGCTGAGGCGCACACTGAAGGGGGTCCTATGCCTTCTCAAGTCTAGGTCAAGCTCCCAAACACGGAAACCACAGAGAGTTAATGATAATTGAGATCATATGTTTCTTATCAAAGCTTCCTCAAGAAAAGCAGCTTAAGGGAAAATTCATAAATATGTGTCTTGACCACAGTCTACCAATCCCCTTCCGCATTGGAGCCTTCGGCTAATTTGTTGACTTAATTACCCAAGGCACAGGAAGGTTAAACAGAGTGATAATCTGATTTTCTCTGATTGCTGATCACTGTAAAAAGTGGCCCATAGGATGCAAAAATAAACCTAGAACCTTAGGCTATGTCAAATGGAGAGGTGAGGCAATTATCTAGATAATTCAGGCTAAGTTGACTGTTTACAGTAATCAAGTTATCTGGATAAGTACTCAACCTACACTCTGTCTACCGGAAAGCAGTTTTAATCACATCATGAGGTCTGATTAAATGGGTTGTTTGTTATATCTAAATTTAGTGTGAACTATTTATGTTTTAATAGTCAAATTCATAAGGGAAAACCTATTATATTATCCTGTGAAAATATCCCAAATGATAGGGATAACATTTTGTCCAAATGAAGAGTGAGCGCTTGTCTTTATGTAAGTAGAAAACATGAGACCACAGAAAGGAAGTAACACGTGGGAAAAATAGATTTACTGTGGTTGAGTCTAATACGAAGGCCTGTATAAGAAGTGAGGTAAGAGAAGTTAAAGCTGCTATGGGAAATGGGAACTTATCCCACACCGTATCCATTGGACATCTATATTCTGATGACCTCTGATTGTCAAGAGGCATCAAAAAAAAAATCTTTAAATAGAAGAAAGAAAATGAATTCTTTTTTGTTGTTGTTGCTTATGAAAAACTTGCTCATCTTAGAAATTTTAGAGAATACAGAAAATCATAAAGAAGAAAACCAAAATCACAATCCAGAGAACACCACTCTTAATGTTATAATGTATGTTCTTCTGTACTCTGTAATAATATATGGTGCTATGTGAGCCTCTGGATCAAATCTGGCATGATTTTTAATTACATGGGTCAATTAAAAAATTGGAACTGCACTGTACATATTGTTTTGAAGCATTCATTTTTTGCTAGATGATATCTTCCTATGTCCATAAATACAGCACCATTTTTAATTCTTTTACATGAATGCAACATAAATCCAACCACTATTTTTGGACACTTAGATTGCTTCCAATTGTCTTATAAACAACTCAGTGTTTGAAAGCCACGCACCCTCACATACTTACTACTTGATTTTTTTCCCCTGTAGATTAAATTCCTTAAAGTGGAATTGCTGGGTAAAAGAAAAATTTTTATGGCCTTTGATATATATTGGTTAACTGAATACCATTCACTTTTACAACTTCTTAACGGCACAAACTGGGTACAACAGTGCCTGTTTTCCCATAGTTTGTCATCCCTAAATAAACATCTTTATTTAAAATTATTTTTGGTTTTGCAGTTTGGTACATAAAAAATTCAAATTTTGGCTACCTTCTTTGACTCTTTTAAATGAATATTATTTCATAATTTATTTTCTATTTCTATTGCTTCCTTTGTGAATGGCCTACTCATATCTTTCCTTTTTTTTTCCCCTTTCGGAGTATTTTATTTTTTTGATGTATAAGAGTTCACTATCATCATTAGAATATCAAACTTCTATGACTATTTTGCTAATAACTTTCTCAGTTTTTCATCTGCCTTATAAGATTTTACTTATGTTTTTCAGCATAGAAGCTTCCCAAATTAATGTAATCAAACTTGTGAAGTTTTTCTCAGTGGTATCTCCCCTTACTCTTTGCTTAGAAAGTCTTTCATTTCTAGATTCACACATATATATGTATACACACACACACATATATATACCTATATTTTATGCCAGGCCATTTTATTATGATTTTAAAATTTAAATGTTTAGTCCATTTGAAAGAAAAAGTTCATCATCAAGAAAATAAAACTATAGTTAGGCTAATTTTGATTATACTGGTTGTGATTTTCCTATTCCTATTCTCAGAAGTTGATTTGATACACAGAAGACAGGCACACCAAGGCACACAGGCCCTGCCTGCAGCAACACTGAAGCTGCCATGGGGATCTCAGAGAAGGCCTAGTTCAAAGACTGAGATTCAGAACACCTAGCATGAAAGAAAAATCACAAAAAAGTTTCAAGAGCAAACATCAAGTTCTATGCAAAGAATTGAAAATCAAACCAGCATGCTTCCATGAATATGGTATGTTAGAAGACAATGGAGCAAAGCGTCCTAAATTCTGACATAAAATCATGTCCACCTAAATCCTTCACTCAGCCAGACTAAGCATTCAAGTCTGAACACAAAAGACATTTTTTTATCATACAAGGAGGGACTCAGACATTTACATTTCATGGACATTTTCTTAGAAAGTTATGTGAAATGTTTCAGCAAAATGAAAGCAAAAAGTAGAATTAATTTGACCCAAGGGGCAAAGGTTCCCACCTAGGAAAGCAGTGACAGTAAGATCCCGTTAACAACTGAGTAGCAGGGCAAGGACAGCCAGCTAACTAGAGCAGAGAGAGGGAGGGTTTTGCAGGGAAGGTCTGTAAGGAAGAGTGTAGGTGAAAGGACCAATAGAAAAAATGATTGGATAGAGAATTGGAAGGAAAAATAGTTCATGATAAAGGCAAATACTGAAATAAATAGAGAACACTAGAAATTTCAAGAACAAGAAATTTTTGTTTCAACCAAGAAACAAACTCAAATGAAGCATAATTTCATGTAACTGATGAGGCATAAGAAAGAAAAGGTCATTTGGCACTAATGCTAGGAACAATCTACTTTGATTTGCCCAATAGTTGTGGCAGTGGACCTATAAACATGAAAATGTAATTCTAGAGCATGACTTGACCCAACTTATCATACTATTTACATGGTCATAATAATGTAAATCCTACAATCACTCCCCAACTTTTAGAGCCAACTTATAGGAAAGATTTATATCAAGACTTTATGTAGTTGTCAGGCAGAATGAAACTGCTCACAATTTTGATAATGTACAAGTAAAAATGAAGTTGATAGAAAAATGGGAAATAAAGAGGAAAGGGGCTTAAAACAGTGGGGGTACTAATATCTTCATTTTACAAAGTTGAAATAAAGACTCTGAAAATTAATGGAATAAGAGTCAGAGCTATAAGTATATTAAAGGCTGTAAAGGTAACCAATAAAAAATAACAAAGCAAATACTAAACACTGATATGAGTGAGTACATGGGGGAGTGGGATACAGCAGGTGAGGAAAATCTTTATCATCCATGTCAGAGAATCAATAGGTATTGTCTAAAGGAGATAAAACAGGAAACAGAAGTCCAAGAATGTATGGCTATGTAAATTACAACCACAAGAATTAAAAACAGAAACAAATTGCAGGCTGTGGGCACAGGGAGTGGCTGTGGTTTTTTAATATAAACTTTTCTGTAGTGTTTGATTTATTATCAAGTACCTACAGTTTTTGATAAAACTCAACTCTAAAAATAAGGAAAGAAAATGGGAGGGTCTGAGAAAATCATTTGCATGTTCTGAGAAAGTGTTGCCATCACAAAAAGTGTGTCATTAAAAACATGCAAAAATCTTTCTGATTGTGAGATACACAAATTGGCCATGCAAATGAAGTAAAGGGCTAGTGGGACTTAATTGAGGAGTTTGACAGCAGAATGGTAGTGCTATCTCACCGGTAGCAGATAATTCCTCCAAATTTTAGCTAGGAACATGGATGTCCAGAATTAAGACTATTTCCCAGGCTCCCTTGCAGCTAGTGATGGTCTTTGTAACTAAGTTCTGGGTAAATATATGTGAACAGAAATGATGTTGGCAATACTCAAAATTGAGTCTACATGGAAGATATGTGCTTACCACTTCCCTTTTTCTCCCTTCCACGTGCCAGGAACAAATTATGAAGAAGAAAGGCAAGATTGGAAAGATAAAGTGCCTTGTTCAAGATCATCAGCAGTGAATAGCAGAGCTTGAAGAAAAACATAGGCATTCTGACACAAATTCTCCTCTAGGCATATAAGTCTGAATATTTTATGGCATTCTCTACTCCTACAACAATTTAGCATTCTAAAATATTAATTTTTCAAAATGTTAATTGGCTTTTGGATGCATTATGAAGTTACTAAAAAAAAATTCCTTTTTTACTGGAGAGTAGTTTGGACTGAGATGTTCAGGTTATCTAATAATATTTATTTTATGATAAAATCTTTTTAAAAATACTTATAAAAAGCTAAGTCAAAAAATTCTATTGTAATTTTGATTATAATAATAATTAAAACTAGCACACAGACTTAAGACAATCTGGAAAGAAAAGCACATTTGGAAGATGTACACCTCTCAATTTCAAAACTTACTGCAAAGCTACAGTAATCAAGACTGTATGGTACTGCTAAAGGGACAGAATTATAAATTAATGGAATAGAATTGAAAGAACCCATACACAGTCAATTAAGTTTTGACAAGGGTGCCATGAGCATTCAGTAGGAAAGAGTAGTCTTTTCAACAAACGGGGCTAGGATAACTGGATATCCACATGCAAAAGAATTAAGCTGGATTCTTACCTCACAGCATATTCAAAAATTAACTCAAGATGGAATAAAGACCTACATGTAAGGACTAAAGCTATAAAACTCTTAGAAGAAAACATAAGAGTAAATATTTGAAATCTTAGATTAGACAATATTTTTTTTAGATGAGACACTAAAACACCAGCAACTAAAGAAAAAATAGATAAAATGGATAAACACTCTCAAGAATGTGAAAGACAACCTACAGAATGGGAGAAAATACTTGCAAATCACATATCTGATGATGGTTAGTTTCCAGAATATATAAACTTTTATAACTTAACAATAAAGGACAAATAACCCAATTAAAAATGAGCAAAGGACATGAACAGACATTTTTTTCAAAGAATTAGCCAACAAATCCAGCTAAAGATGCATAATGTCATTAGTCATTAGGGGAAATGCATATCAAAACCATGAGATACCAATTCATATCCACTAGGATGACTATAATCAAAACCATAGATGGGGGGATGAGGTAACTGGGTGATAGACATTAAGGAGGGCACAGGATGTAATGAGCACTGGGTGTTTATAAGACTGATGAATCACTGACCTCTACCTCTGAAACCAATAATACATTATTATATGTTAATTAATTGACTTTAAAATTAAAAAATGGAAAAAAAGATAGGCAATTACAGGTGTTGGCGAGGATGTAGAAAAATTGGAATCCTTATAGATTGCAGGTTGGAATGTAAAATGGTGCAGCCACTTTGGAAAACAGTCTAGAAGTTTTTCAAAAATTCAAACAGAGCATCCATATGCCCCAACAATTCTAAGTATATACTATAACAAAGAGAATCAAAACCATATGTTCACATAAAAATTTGTATATGAATGCTCACAGCAGCATTATTCAAAAGAGCCTAAAAGTAGAATCAACCCAAACATCCACCATGTGATGAATGAATACACAAAATGCAGTCTATCCAAACTCTGGAATACTGTTCAATCATAAGAAAGAATGAAGTGCTGAGTCAGGCTACAGTATGGATGAATCCTCCAAAACATGCTGAGTGAAAGAGGCCAATCACAAAAGGCCACATATTGTGTGATTCCATTTATTTTTTATTTTTTTATTTTTTAAAGATTTTATTTATTTATTTGAGAGAGAGAATGAGAGACAGAGAGCACGAGAGGGAAGAGGGTCAGAGGGAGAAGCAGACCCCCCGCTGAGCAGGGAGCCCGATGTGGGACTCGATCCTGGGACTCCAGGATCATGACCTGAGCCGAAGGCAGTCACTTAACCAACTGAGCCACCCAGGTGCCCCTGTGTGTTTCCATTTATATGAAATGTCCAGATTAGGCAACTACATAGAGACGGAAAGTAGAACACAGGGTCCCAGGGGATGGTAGGGGAAGGTGTGGATCGGGGTGACTGCTAATGGGTATGGAGTTTCATGTTTGGGTGATGAAAATGTTGAGGAATTAGTGATTATGGTTATACAACTTTGTTTATGTACTAGAACCCACTAAATTGTACACTTTACAAAGGTGAATTTTATGGTATGTGAATTACATCTTTAAAAAACACACACTAAATACATGCATATTAGGAAAGAATTGGCATCTATTACTTTGGTGGTCATTTTATTCTTCCAATCATCTTGAAGAAATAATTACAGGGGATTCAGGTAAATCAAAGATTTACACTTAATTTTATCCAATTCAAAGTCATTTTGTTTCTTTCATTGATTTTTTTTTCCCTGTTACCATATACTTTACCCTTTCCTTCAAACCTATAGCATTTTTTTCCTTTCTACACTCGAATGTAATTTGAGAATAAAAGGTTCACATTAGCTTTAACTGCCAGTGCTTTAGACCTGCTGGCACCATGAACAAAAGGGATGGATTCTGACACTCAGAGAAGATGCTCTTATTTCCCTGCTCCACAAAAAGCCAAAAGTAAGCCCCATTGTTAGAGCCAGTGAGACCAGATTCACCATATGATTAATCACCCAAATAGAGGCAAAAATTCAGCTGGGAATGCACCTAGTGTGTGGATCAGAGGGCCCTTCCAGAGCTTGTTAAGGGCTTCAAGCTTATAATTTTCCCCTTCTACAATAAACTTCCTTCTAACATGCAGTAAAAATGTGAAGTTCAGGTGATGCTTCCTGTTGAAAGTAAGGTGATTGTCAAAATATCAGGCCAGTGAAAAGGCAAAAATACACGGTTTTATTCTTCAAGGACACACTGTTCTTCAAATTCCTCAAATGAGATAATGAAGGATAACCCTATGTTTTATCCTTTTGATCTTTTTGCTCTGTTAACAATTCTTGGGTCTTCCTATTTCTTTTTATTTAGAGAGACACAGAGACAGAGAGACAGAGAGTGGAAAGTAATGTGGTATTGCAAGGTCATGGTTTAAAAATATCTTGCCTTTTCTCAAGGTCTAAAAATATCTGTGATCGACTAAGCAACCAATTACTGTACATCCCAAATGCATGTTTTCACAGCTATTTTTAGGGGCAAGATTCAGTCACTACACATCCTGTCCACTCCAAACAACAGACAGACAGAGAGGGCAGCTAATGAGTAGGTAAGCAAATGACAATGTCTCCTTACTTTTGACTTTGCTTCCAAGACCCAAGTGGCTGCCTGGCTGTCTCCACTCTGGCGTCAAATAGTCCCCCTGCAGTAGGCAGACAATTTAAATTATTACAAGGCAATGTTACAAGTATGAACACTGGCACAAAATAAAGTAATTACATTCAATTAGCAGTCCCCAAAGTGATGGCCCAATACTGAGGGCTTTAGATGTTGCCTTTTGTTGACATACAGAAGCCAGGTAATGAGCCAAACATCAAAGTGTAAGGAGCTAAATTGCTGCTTAATTAGGGGAAACTAGTTCAGAAAACATGGGAAAAAAGAAAAAAAATGCTCACCATTTTCTTTTATATGTAGAAATTCAGATAATATGTATGTCACATTTCCCAAATAACAACAACTGAACACCCAAATATAAAAATGATCTAAGGAGAACCCCACTGGAATAAGGATGTTGTTATGTGTGTGTTTTTTTGTGGGGGGTGGGGAGCAGAGATTTATATAATTTGATGTCATGTCTGCACCCCTAGTGATTTATCTTCTCTTTTTAATAAAAATCTTTTCTTGTTTGAATTTTTTAAAATAAACTTAAATGGAATTATATTAGATTATGTAAATACTTTCTAAATCTCACTACCCTTCCCACAAATATCCTTTTGCAGGACACATTAAGTTTGTTGCTCTGAAGAACAATCCTGGACTCAAACATAGCCAGAAAACTTCTGAAAAATTAATAAGTATAGGGGAACCTAGCCTGATAACTAAGACATCATATTTTGTTTTTTTACATGCGCATTTTTTTCTGTATATAATTTATTGTGTGAAATAAATTATATGAAACAAAGTGGCATTGCTTCTTTAAGTCTTCAGATGGTTAATCAATAAATGGGTTGAGGAAAACAATTCAATCTGAATTTCACTCATACCAAAATACATTTCAGGTGGATCAGACATTTAAACAAGAAACATAAAACTAGCCACTAGGAGAAAATACAGGTTTAAAAAGAAAAACTGAAGAACTAACCATTATAGGATTGGCATTAAATCCAGGCCACAGAAGAAAATAAATGAATTTTAGTTACTGTAATATTAAAAATTATTGACCTTAATATTTAAAATTATAAGAATAAAAAAATTTAAAAAGATAAATGGCAAAGAAAACATATTTTCCATAAGTGCTACATATAAAAGGCTGATTACTTTAATACAAAAAGAGCATCAAAAAATTTAAAAATGGCCAATGCCTCAAAAGAAAAAAAATGAGCAAAGGATATAAACAGTCAGCAGGAAAGAACAAAATTCTTAAATATATAAGATGATTCTCAATCTCCTTTATATTTAGACAAATAAAATGAAAATTAGGTAGTTTTTTTTTATCAGATTTGCAAACAAAATATTTAAAACGTTTTGTGGCATGCAGACTACCCACACACAACTAGTGGAACTGGTTCCATCTCTATACAAGGCAATTTTGCAATATTGTCAAAATGTAAAATTCATATGCCTTTGACATCTAGGAATTTTCCTACATAAGCATAGGACATGTGCAAAGATATTTCTTGCAGTATTATTTATAACAATTGAAATAGAGTGTAGATGTATAACAACAGGAGAATGGTTAAATAGAGTATATGCAGCTCATTTGAAAGAACTATGCTCAACTATTCCAAAAAATAGAAGTGGAAGGAAAATTTCCAAATTCTATGAGGCCAGCATTGCCCTGATGCCAAAACCAGATAAAGATACCACAAAAAAAGAGAGCTCCAGGCCAATATCTTTGATGAACATAAATGCAAAAATCCTCAACAAAATACTAACAAACAGAATCCAACAATACATGAATTAAAAATTTTAAAATTAAAAAAAATCATTCACCATGATCCAGTAGGATTTATTCCTGGTTATGCAAGAGTGGTTCAATATTCCCAAATCAACTAATGTGATACATCACATCAATAAGAGAAAGGATAAAAAACATGTGATCATTTCAATAGATACAGAGAAATTATTTGACAAAGTGCAACATCCATTCATGATAAAAACCCTCAACAAAGTAGGTTAAGAGGAAATATACCTCAACATAATAAAGGCCATAGATGAAAAGTCCACAGCTAACATCATACTCAATGGGGAACAACTGAGAACTTTTCCCTTAAGATCAGGAATAAGACAGGGATGTCTACTCTCACAACTTTTATTCAACATAGTACTGGAAGTCCTAGCCACAGTAATTAGACAACAAAAAGAAACAATCCAAATTGGTAAGGAAGAAGTAAAACTTCCACTATTTGCAGATGACATGACACTCTATACAGAAAACTCTAAAGACTCCACTAAAAAATTACTAGAACTTATAAATAAATCCAGTAAAATCATAAATACAAAATCAATGTTCAGAAATCTGTTGCATTCCTATACCCTAATAATGAAGTAGCAGAAAAAGAAATTGAAAAAAAAATCAATTTACAGTTGCACCAAAAAGGAATAAACCTAACCAAAGAGGTGAAAGAAACCTACTCTGAAAACTATAAGATACTGATGAAAGAAATTGAAGATGACACAAAGAAATGGAAAGATATTCCATGCTCATGGATTGGAAGAACAAATATTGTTAAAATGTCTCCACTATCCAAAGCAATCTACAGATTTAATGCAATCCCTCTCAAAATTCCAACAGCATTTTTCACAGAGCTAGAACAAACAATCCTAAAATTTGTATGGAATCACAAAAGACCCTGAATAGTCAAAGCAATCTTGAAAAAGCAAAGCAAAGCTGGAGGTATCATGATTCCAGACTTCAAGTTATATTACAAAGTTGTGATCAACACTGTATGGTACTGGCACAAAAACAGACACATAAACAAATGGAACAGAATTGAAAACCCAGAAATAAACCATGATTATATGATCAATTAAGGAAGAATATCCAATGGGAAAAAGTCTCTTCAACAAATGGTGCTGGGAAAACTGGACATCCACATGCAGAAGAATGAAATTGGACCACTTTCTTATACCATACACAAAAATAAATTCAAAATAGATGAAAGACCTAAATGTGAGACCTGAAACAAAAAAAAAAATCCTAGAAGAGAGCATAGGCAATAATATCTCTAACATTGGCCATGGCAACATTTTCCTAGACATGTATCCTGAGGCAAGGGAAACAAAAGCAAAAATAAAACATTGGGACTTCATCAAAATAAAAAGCTTCTGCACAGTGAAGGAAACAATCAACAAAACTAAAAGGCAACATACTGAATGGGAAAATATATTTGCAAATGACATATCTGATAAAGGGTTAAAATTCAAAATATATAAAGAATTTATATAACCCAACACCCCAAAAATGAGTGATTTAATTTAAAAATGGACAGAAGACACAAACAGTTATCCAAAGAAGACATCCAGGTGGCCAAAAGACACATGAAAAGATGCTCAGCATCACTTATCATCAGGGAAATGCAAATCAAAACCACAATGAGATATCACCTCATACCTCTCAGAATGGCTAAAATCAAAAACACAAGAAATAACAAGTGTTGACGAGGATGTGGAGAAAAAGCAACCCTCGTGCACTATTGGTGGGAATGCAAACTGGTGCAGCCACTGTGGAAAACAGTATGGAGGTTCTTCAAAATATTAAAATAGAATTGCCTAGTGATCCAGTAATTCCACTACTGGGTACTTACCCAAAGAATATGAAAATATTAATTCTAAAATATGTATGCACCCCTATGTTTATTGCAGCATAACTTACAATAGCCAAAAATGGAAGCAACCCAAGTGTGTATCAATAGATGAATGGATAAAGAAGAGGTGGTGTGTGTGTGTGTGAATATTACTCAGCCATAAAAAAGAATGAAATCTTGCCATTTGCAATGACATGGATGGAACTAGAGAGTATTATGCTAAGCAAAATAAGTCAGTCAGAGATAAATACCATATGATTTCACTCATATGTGGAATTTAAGAAACAATACAAATGAACAAAGAAAAAAAAAAGAAATAATCAAGAAACAGATTGTTAACTCTAGAGAACTGATGGTTACCAGAGGGGAGGGGGTGGGGGGTGGGCGAAATATGTGATAGGGATGAAGGAGTGCACTACACTATACCATATACCTGAAACTAATATAACACTGTATACTAACTATACTAGAATTAAAATTTTTAAATGATAATACAGATTGAAACCACAATGAGATACCACCTCACACCGGTCAGAATGGCTAAAATTAACAAGTCAGAAAACAACAGGTGTTGGTGAGGATGTGGAGAAATGGGAACCCTCCTACACTGTTGGTGGGAATGCAAGCTGGTGTAGCCACTCTGGAAAATAGTATGGAGGTTCCTCAAGAAGTTAAAAATAGAGCTACCCTATGACCCAGCAATTACACTACTGGGTATATACGCTAAAGATACAAATGTAGTGATCCAAAGGGGCACCTACACCCCAATGTTTATAGCAGCAACATCCACAATAGCCAAACTATGGAGAGAGCTTAGATGTCCATCAACAGCTGAATGGATAAAGAAGATGTGGTATGTATATACAATGGAATATTACTCAGCCATCAGAAAAAAGAAATCTTACCATTTGCAACGATGTGGATGGAACTAGAGGGTATTATGGGTAAACAAAATAAGTCAGACAAATACCCGGTGGAATTTAAGAAACAAAACAGGTGAACATAGGGGAAGGGAAGGAAAAATGAAACAAGATGAAATCAGAGAGGGAGACAAAGCATAAGAGACTCTTAATCATAGGAAACAAACTGAGGGTTGCAGGAGGGGAGGTGGGTGGGAGGATGAGGTAACTGGGTGATGGACATTAAGGAGGACACCTGATGTAATGAGCACTGGGTATTGATATACAACTGATAAATCACTGAACTCTACCTCTGAAACTAATAATACACTATATGTTAATTAATTGAATCTAAATAAAATTAAAAAATCAAAAAGATAGTAAGATAGATAAATAAATACATTAATTAATTAATTAAAAAACTATGCTCTATATGTACATATGGATTGGAACTGGACTGGAACTCTTTGACACAATGTTAAATATGAAAAAGCATGATGCTTTCAGTACTAGACTATCATTTGTGTAAAAAGCAATAATACATATGTAAGTATTCTTGTCTATTACACTGTGTTATATGTGGAATCTAAAAAAAAAAAATATATATATAGCTACAGAGAGCAGATTGGTGTTTGCCAGAGATAAGGGAATGGGCTAAATGGGTGAAGGGGTCAAAAGTTATAAACCTCCAGTTATAAAACAAATGAGTCCCGGGGATGTAATGTATATATAGCATGGAGACTATAGTTAATAATAATGTATTTTATGTTTAAAGAGTGCCAAGACAATAGATCTTAAAAGCTCTCATCACTGGGGCACCTGGGTGGCTCAGATGGTTTGGCGTCTGCTTTTGGCTCAGGTCATGATCCTAGGGTCCTGGGATCGAGCCCCGCATGGGGCTCCCTGCTCAGTGGGAAGCCTGCTTCTCCCTCTCCCACTCCCCCTGCTTGTGCTCCTGCTCTTGCTCTCTCTGTCAAATAAATAAATAAAAAATCTTAAAAAGAATTGTTTAAAAAAAAAAAAAAGCTCTCATCACCAGAAAAAATATTGGTAACTGTGTGGTGATAAATGTTAACTAGATTCATTGCAAAGATCATTTTGAAATATACAAAAATGTTAAATCATGTTGTACATCTGAAACTAATATAATGTGTTGATTATATCTCAATTAAAAAAGACAACTTAAAAAATGATTGCTCTGTGTTTTTATACCCCCTCAAAATCTATAGATTGGAAACTCTGAAGTGTTTGAACTCTGTGAGTAATGAATGAATTGGTGATTGTGTGAACTGCTTAAACCCTTTAATTAGAAAATAATGAAAGAAATTGGTGAATATTTATTGTAAGTATAATCTCTATTTCCAATTTCTTCTGCCTGGTTTCCACAACCTTTACTCCATACTGCAGGGGCAACAAAGAGAGAACTAGAGAGAAAGAGAGACTTAAAACCATTTATTTTATAAAGTGGACATTGCTATAAAATCCAGAACATAGTATTTTTGCATGAACAATAATAGAAAAACAATCTAATATTCAGTTTATGACTTCCTTTTGCTCATTTATACATGGTTATATGGGTTGACATCATCAGAGCCTTAAAAGAAATTAGTTTTGTGCCTTGAATGAGGCACTATTAAACTTATGTATTCTTTTATGTTTCATAATTAAGGAAAACAACTTTTAGGAGTTTAATCTTCTACCTACTATCATGATTTCTAAAATAATTTTTCTACATACTGACAAAAATGTCCATTGTCATTTTAAATAAAACATGATATGTATCTAATTAATTGAGTAGTTTATACTTCATATAGATACTGATCAATTGTGATTTCCTCAACATGCCAACAGGGAGAAAAATCATTCCCAAAATAGAGAGGGTATATCCTTCTTTATTCTCCATCCATACTCTCTTTGCAAAATATCGGGGTAAATTGGAGATGGTAATTAAAGAAATCCCAAACCTCTTTCCTTCTCCAACTTTACCCTTAGAGGAAGAAGTACACTGACTTTAGACCACTGATCCTTCTAATATGTCCTGGGCGTCTTTATTATTACATGGCTTCTCCATCTAAAAGCTTTCCATCACCTGTAAGAATAATAATCCTCATCTTCCCTTTGATCAAGAAGTCAAAGTTACAGGAATCTCTTTTATCATAATAAAAGCAACAGTGCAAAGGATATGTGTGTTAAAATCATCACTTAAATATTATTAAAAGTGGCAGAACCTGGAAACAACCTAGATAACCAAGAACAGGGGGAAAAAGGGTACATTTCTGTGATGAAATACTGTGAATTATGAAAAAGGTGTCAGATATGTATCTACAGACCCAGAGGGTTTGTACATTCGTATTAAATTATTTTTAATATGAATATAGTAATTCCATTCTTATAAAAACAAACTTTAACCAAAAACCTATCATGTGAAACGTGTAAGTACATGTTTATAGGGCCATGGGGAAAGGTGGCAGAATCCACACCAAACCACTCTCCCCGGTCACGTTAGGTGGTGCTTCCACCTAGCGATCTCAATTCAAATTGATTTTGAAACTGAGAAAAGAGATTAGAATAGGAATCTATTCTAGAAATCAAGCCCTGGAGTGATTTTGGGATCAGTGTCTCTCTGGCTGTGCTCTCTGATTTCTTTGGCTGCTCTCTTTGAAGGTTTTGAGCACTAATTCTGTCTTCTTTCTGCTTTCTTCATACTGGCAAAATAGCTGTTGTAATTCTTTACCTCCTATCCCCACGCCTAGGTGTCTGTCTACCTCATCACTTAAGTAGGGGAACTTTGGAGAGTGGAAGATGGTGCTATTAATACTCACTGCAGGACAAGAGGCACAAACCAGAACACTCCCAGGCAGACTGGGAACTATGGTCACCCTTCGCATGTCACAACACCTGAGAGAGAGAGAGACGGCATTTTCTTTTACATTTTTAAAGAATTTATTTATTTATTTGAGAGAGAGAGAGAGAGCACAAGCAGGGGGAGCGGCAGGCAGAGGGAGAGGGACAAGCAGACTCCTGGCTGAGCAGGGAGGCTGATAAGGGGCTTGATCCCAGGACCCTGAGGTCATGACCTGAGCCAAAGACAGACGCTTAACTGACTGAGCCACCCAGGTGCCCTGAGAGATGGCATTTTCTGCCGGCTTTACCATGAGAGGGAAAACTAATTTCTCAGAAGACCTAAGTGAAATCCTTCTCAAGATTCACTGGCCTGAGTTAAGTAATGTTGCCATTTATGATCCAAATCCAGTGGGAATGCCAAATGCCGATTGTGTTTTTAAGCCCCTCAGTCATCAAATAGAGAGATAAATTACCTTAGACCAGCAATTTTCAAAGTGCAGTTAGGAGACCTCTGGGGGTCCCTTGAGACCCATTTTCCATAAAAATAAATTATTTTTGTTAATGTATAATGGGTTTATTGCTATTTTAAAATGATTGATAAATATATTTTTTTAAAGATTTATTTATTTGAGAGAGCGAGAATGAGAGACAGTACATGAGAGGGGGGAGGGTTAGAGGGAGAAGCAGGCTCCCCGCCGAGCAGGGAGCCCGATGTGGGACTCGATCCAGGGACTCCAGGATCATGACCTGAGCTGAAGGCAGTCGCTTAACCAACTGAGCCACCCAGGCGCCCCGATAAATATATTTTTTTAAATTTCTGCTTTAATTTATAAAAATGGTGTTTATCAACAGATATGATAGACCCAGATGAACAAAAACTCTTTGGAAAGCTTATTAATTCGAGGAGTGTAGAGAGGACCATGAGACCAAAAATTTGGAAACCCTTCCTTACACCAGTTATGCAGACTCCAGGGGCTTGGTAGGGGTTAGCTCTCTCTTGGGCAGATGGACCACATAAAATCAGTGTTCCATCAGAGAGGTCTCAGAGGGAATGGCTGCTGGATAGTCAGTCAGCACGGAAAATGGCCATGGAATAGAAATGGAGAGGTGAATTTGGGGCAGTTTATCAACATTTCCTTTCTTGTTTAATTGTCCCAAAGGAGCATGTGCTACTTCTGTAATTTGGGAAAATGGACTTAATTAAAATAATTAAAAATAATAACGCTGAGTGATTTTCAATCATCACAGCAAAATTAAGTTAATCTTCAACCATGACTAAGACCTTTTCAGTAGCAAGGATGAAGCAATAAAATAAAAAATACCAAAAAAATTAATTTGATTATTATATTGCACCCAAATCCTTATCCTAGGCATTGCAATATAATTTGAGTAAAAAACTACCCTAATTCTTACATAGTAATATAATATTTACTATAGATTTAAAGTGAATTTGCTTTCAAGTCTAAGTTGGAAAACCTAGAAAACTTTGTCTAGATTTTTTCATCAAGATAAAATAAACAGTACTGTTTATTTCTAGGATTTCATAATAGCGCTGGTTGAATATTGCTTAAAGTTAACAAAAATATTATTTTATTTTTATTATGTTAAATCAATGTTTCCAACGGACATGGTCCCTATTTCTAGTCTGATTTTTAGAATAAAATGTGGGATTTGTGTCAGGAAATTTGGAAGCAAAGGTAATTAGAAACTGTTGAATGTTTTTTCCCATCATTTAAGGATCGAAATTGAATTTTGTCAAATGCCCCCCTCATCATCAATTAAGATCATACTTTTTCTCCTATACTATTGAATCATTCTTGCTTTCCACATTTGAATCATGCCTCCTTATTCTGTAACATACCTTAAATTCACTGCTAAACTATTCATTAATATTTTACCTATGTTATTTTTACATTTATTTTCACAAAATGCAATTATTCTATGGTTGATATTCAGTATGTATCTTTATCAGGTTTAGTTTCAATGTTACACTTTGTAAAAAAGAACTCAGGAAATTTTCTCTTTTTCTCTATGTTCTGGGATATATATATATATTCCATAAATATATATAGCCTTTGTTAACTTTGAGATGCTGCATTATTTTCTATTACTGCTATCACTAGGTACCACAATCTTTGTATCTTAAAACAATACAAATTTATTATCTTACAGTTCTGTAAGTTAAAGGGTGACATGGGTCTCACTGGGCTAAAATGAAGGTGTCAGCAGGACCCTGTTCCTTCTGGAGGCTCTAGGGGAATCTGTTTCCTTGACTTGTCCTACTTCTAGAGGCTGCCCATGTTCCTTGGCTTGGGGCCCCTTCCTCCACCTTCAAAACCAAGAAAGGCTAAATCCTTCTTGGACTACACCTCCCTGACTCTTCTGTCTCTTCCAGTTAGAAGGACCCTTGGGATTATACTGGACTTTTTCCCTCCAGAGGAGCCAGGATAATCTCCCTGTTTTAAGGGCAGCTGATTGGCAATTTAGTGTCCATCTACAGTCTTAATTCCCCTTTCCCATGGAAAGTAACATGTGCACTGGTTCTGGAAACTAGGGTGTGGACGTTTGCTTATGGGCATTACTCTTCCTACCATAGATGTTTATCTGACAACCAAATGGAGCTACAATACAGTCATATATGCCTTTTATCTTATATACCTTTATATTGCAAAAGAAATGTATTAACCAGCAAGATGGGAGTTGAGTAGCGATAAGTTTTGCTACTCTAAAAAAATGCAGAATTACCAAATCAGCTCTCTCTATATAAATTTCAATCCTAAAGCATTCAGAAATAAAACAACTTGCTTAATAATTATCATATTCTTACAAATTTTTATAGTAATGGGTGTTCAAATGGATACAAACATATTGGTCATCAACTTTGTCCTAATTGTTATTTACCCAATTAAGCCTTTTTAAACAAAAAAAAATATTTAAGCCCCTAAATAAAGCCTTTAATTCTTTGGAGTCATAAAACTGAAAGCAGTGCTATGTTATTTTTTAAAGTGATATTTATCATCAAGTACTATAAGTTAATCATGAACAGGACACCAGAGAATGGTTTTACTCCTATTAAAGAAAATACCAACTGTTAATATCTTTGTCGTGTGTGTATACATATACATATATATGCATATAAATAAGAGGATATTTATAAACATTGACACATTCACATTTATGTGTGTTTACTGAATGTACAGTTTCAAGCCTGATTGATTAATAAATGAAGCACAATTTCCTGTCACTAGTATTCTTGATACCAATATATTTACTATATATATATGTATATATATGTCACTAGTATTAGAGTGTTCCTTTATTCCTTTGAGTCATAATACAACCACTTCTCATTATTGGATATTTGGATTCCCAATTTTACTTGTATTGACATAAACAAACTTGTATTGAAATCATTGCATATATCCTGTGATTGATTCTTGGGATAAATCCCTGAAAGAAAAATTGTCAGGACAAAGAATATTCATATCTTTTAAGGTTTCCAATATGAAATGAGAATCATTTTAGTCTTTGAAACCAGTGCTCTGTCAATTATTTGTCATCATCAACTTATACAGAAGGTTTGAATAAGGACATAGCCTTTGAATCTCAAATTGTGAAATTATTAGTATATCAGGACTACTAATTACTTGCATTTCAAGGAAGGATTCAGGGATTCCATTTTCCCGACTGTCAACAAATATGAAGCACTATTATCAGATTTACAGTGAGAAGAAATATTTCCACTATTTTCCTCCACTTTTGTTATAAGTAACAAAAAGATAAAATACAGGAAACAGTAATATTTACCGTAATTACTCTTAGTAGGCAGTGTGCTGAGTGCCTATGTTTCCTGGTTTGTCTAATCCTCACAATAAAGCTATGACTTACAGTACTGACCCTCATTTCACAGATATAAAAACCAAGGCATAGAAAGCCAGTACCTTAGGCCACCCAGTGAGGAAGTAGCAAAGTAAAGATTAAAACTGAGTCCATCCGACACCAGTGTCTGATCTCCAAAAGCAAAATCCTCTACTCCCTTGACCTCCCCCAGCTAGTGGTAGTAGTAGCAGTGACAGTAGGATTATCATTCATTCATTCATTCATTCAAAAGTTTCCTTAGTGCCTACCATGTGCCAGACTCTCTGCCAGCTACCTGGAGACTATAGCAAACATAGCAAACACAGCCACGTACCTTGCCAAGCTTACAGTCTTTTCGGCAGGGCAATTATTCAGCTGGTGGTTATGCTACCCTAGAGCGCACCCAGTGTTATATTGGGGGAATTACAGGGTGCCACATAACTGTGTTCTCTGCATTCCCAGTACTTTCTATTCACCATTATTGACCTCATTACATTGAAAAATAAAAATTTGTGTATGTGCTGGCTTTCCTCCTTAGACAACGGACTCCTTGAGAATTGGTATCTTATTTACTTTTGTGACCCTAGAAACTAACATATTTCCAAGCACACCGTAGGTGCCTAATAAATGGTTTTTGAATGGTTGATTATTATAACTAGTCTCTAATTAGGTAAGCAATTTCTGAGTTCCTTTTCTGTTACTCTCAATGATACATTATTTTTAAATGAAAATGTTAATTATGTGATTTATGCTAATCACCCTAATTTCTTGGAATTAAAAATAATGCAGTTCATTCACTCTCTCAATCAACAAATACCTCATTCACTTACCACATACAAAAATATTACTTTATGTATTGCAGGGAGGACAGAAATAAATTAGGCACTGAGTTCACATTTGGAATTTTGAGTCTCATAGAAAAGGTAAGATAGTATCAAAAATATCGAGATGACCATTCAGGGTGTGTGTGTGTGTGTGTGTGTGTGTGTGTGTGTGTGTGTGTGTGTGTGTTGCTACTATGGCAAGAGGTTCTACGTCCATCCTTGGAAAGAATGACTTGATTGGAAGGAATGGGGCAGTGACTCATTCGCCCAGAAGCAAGCGAGGCTCCCTTTCAGTCCTTTCTAATGACCGACCATCAGGCTTTGCAAATGAATCATCAGAGTGTGGAAGGAACCCTTTGTGTTGGATGATCTCTCAGGGCATGGGAGACAGTTTGCACGTTCTGTGGGGTGAGTATTTGGCCCTACTTGGATTCAGAGGCTCTGATGTGGAAAGGCCTCAGATAAGGATGGCTGTGTGGGCACCCAGATGAACTGGCCTCGGGAGCATGAGCAAAAGAGTGAGTCATAACCAAGCTGGTAATGAGGGAATGAAATCATGCTCAAAGCCACCCTCCTTCCAAAGACCAGGCTGGCCCAGGCAGGGACTCAGCATGAAACAAGAGCAATCGGCAGAGGAAGGAAGATCCCAACAACTCAGCAGCAGCACTCGAGCAGCAGGTGATGTTGGGGGCCGACTGAGATGCCAGTGTTTTTCCCAGGCAGGTCCTTCAGGGGTTCAGAGCCCTGAAAAGTTTAAGAACCTCTCACCTGCTCACCCCATATGTAAATCAAAGTCAACGCTAAACCATACAATGTAAAACTTGTATGTGTGCTAAAATTCAAGTACCTTTTTTCTATATTTTCAGATGAAAAAAATATGTACAAGTAAGAAAAAAGTGAACTTTCCTCATCTTGCTGATGTCCTATTTTTGCTGGTGGTAAGCCTTTGCTTACTTACTCTGTATCAAGGGTAAGCACTAACTTGTCCCCTCTTGAGAAGGGAAGACTCAGGACCTATTTTCTGGGACTCATTTTTCTGGATGTTCTAGGTTGGCAAATAGGCGGCATCAAGAATATGATTCTGGACTTCTTGCTCATCTAGACCTGTTCTGTGTTTCTAGAACCTAATTCTAATTTAATGTGAGAAGTAAACAGTATGGTCTCATTCGTACCCTGAGCAGTGTGAAACAACCCATATTTATTACACCTAAAACATAAGAGAGAAAGAGCCAAGAAGAATTTGAGAGATTTAAATAAATTTTTAATGGAACTTGAGAGAACAGAGGTAATGATGTCAGGAACCTGAAGGGATTTCTGGAGGAGGCTGTCTTTAGGCTTTCAAGATAAAGGAAGTGCAGGGATAACAGGGAGAAGAGCTTCTAGCTCCGGGGCTGAGAGGGAACCTGAGGAAGGAGCTAACTTGGAAGAACTGCCCCCCACCTTCCCTGCCCAAGGCTGGAATCCAGACTTCTCTGAAGAGAGTGTGGCTGTGCTCAGTGCATGGTGGATGTTGCTGAGGGTTGCAGGCAGAAGCTGTGAAGAAGGAAACCACACACTGGAGGTACCAGACAGGCTTGCTGGGAAGCTGCCTGCTGGCGAGACTCACCGGAAAGATGCCATGGCCATACTGGCGACACTGTTTGGAAGAGGGTGCGCTATGGGCCCCATCACACCAGTGACAGGGGAGTTGCCCGCCTGCCCACCTGCTGGCATGGAGGCCATCCACGGCAGCTGAACTGTTGGAGTCAGAGATACAGCAGCAGAACGGGAAAGAGACAGCCCTTCCTCCTGCAGTATGCCCCACGTCCAGAAGCTTCCGATAGGGCATTGTGCCAGGTGGCAAAAGAGAAATGGATTACAGGGCAAAGAAGGGCGGATTTGGGGCAACGAGGCAACAAACTGATAACTGGCTCTATATGTGTGTATATATATATCTCAAAATGTTGGCAAAATTACCTATGCTCTAGTTCAGGCTATAAGATCAGAATACAAGTTATCTGAAGTAAGCTGAAACTCTGTTTTCCAAAAATCTCATTAAGGCTATATCCACAGCTCCTTGTGTGGCACACTTCTAGAATTTCTCCATAGGGCTTACATAGTTACATTCTATTACTTAGTTATATTTTACTGGCTTGATGTAGTCAAGTGGGAACTGAACTTACTTCAGTTTTAATAGTTATACCCTGGCTCCCTAGACTGCCTTATCAATTGTGCCTACCAACCTGAATCTGCTGTATTCTTACTCTGAATTACAGTATTTGGCTGATGGTCCTCATGATTTTTTAAGTGGAATTGGGTCCAAATGAAGAGTATGTGATGCAAACTTGTCTTTGGAGTCTAAATTCCAGAGCTTTCACCTAAGTTTCGTCTGACCTTGAGTACATTATTTAATTTTTCTTAGGCACAGCTTTTGGATCTCTGAAGTGAGGATTAAAAAAACCAATCTAGTCTGGTTACTGTGAGGATTAAATGAGATCGCCTAGTAAACATTTAGGCTGGTACCTAATAATTCCTCAACAAATGGTAGCTATTATTAAGGTTTCATTGATTCTTAAAATGAATGGAAAGATGACAGACTTTTGTACAGTCTTCAAGGCGTGCTTTCTAAAATACAATTTCAGAAAATGAAAGAGCAAAAACACAAGGACCTCACAACAAGGACTGAGTCTTGATGAGTGACTACTAAAAGTCGGAAGTTCATTCCACAAAGGTAATAAAAACAGGGGATCTAAAAAGGAATCATCTGATCCAGTTTGCATTTCATCAGACTGTGTTATAGGCCAAATCTGTTTTACTGTCTCATTTATGTGACAGATGGTGTGACAACTTATTGAGCTGATAAATAGTTTTCAGTTATTTAATCACAGTGCAATCATCTTACTGTATTTCTGCTCGCCTAATTTGAAACAGATTCAGCCCTTTGTCCGGATGGTTTCCTGTGCATGCCATGCCAGTCAGCAGGCGGGGCTGTCGCCGTCAGACTGTGTGTCTATACCAGACTCTTGGAGAGGACAGCATGCTTATGTCACAAGCCACATCTGTCACGGCAGGATTTGTGTTTCTCCTCAGGTTAATAATATGTGATGGAGGCACCAGGTCTCCCTTCCTTAAAAGCAAGGATACCAGTTTAGGAAGAGGTGCTTCAAAGATCAAAACCAGGTCTGTGACAGTGACATGTGGGTTTGTGAATTGGAAATGGCAGTGTCAAATCTCTCCTAAACCAAGGAAATAGCCCTTGACCAGCAGAAGGAGAGCACGGGGTATTGCTGGCTCCAATTAGGGAAACAAGTTTTGCAAAGTAGCCATGTTCACGGGCAGTTTTTGCAGTTTTTCATGAAGTACTGTACAGAACACTAGAAAAACAAACAAGGAAAGAACAGGCAAGATGTGGAATACAAGTAGGTTTGCCAGGTCAGAGAGGAGAGCACAAAAGACTTGCCTCTTCTCAGCTCTCACTCTGAAGAGAGATTGTTTTGCTCTGGACAGGATGGATAGTTTTTTGTTTTGTTTTGTTTTTTAAAGGTTTTTTATTTATTTATTTGACAGAGAGAGACACAGTGAAGAGGGAACACAAGCAGAGGGAGTGGGAGAGAGAGAAGCAGGCTTCCTGCTGAGCAGGGAGCCCGATGCGGGGCTCGATCCCAGGACCCTGGGATCATGCCCTGAGCCGAAGGCAGATGCCCAATGACTGAGCCATCCAGGCACCCCAGGCTGGATAGTTTCAATTTCTAATCAGGATAACAAGTAAGCAGGAGCTAAGAACTGAAATTCAAACTTGGTAAGATAATAATAATAATAATAATAACAATGACAACAACAGCTATATTTACTTAGAGACCTTAATAATCATTATTGTTTAGAAGCTTAATAATAATAAAATAATAATATATTACTTAACATTTATTAGTACTTATGTGCTAGATAATAATTTATATTAATCCATTTAATCTTCATTAAAAGCCATGCTAGAACTTTTCACTAATCAATTATCCGTTGATATAGTGAACAAACATTTATTTAGCATGTATTCCATCTCTGATACACAATTCCATTTATTCTCACCACACTGAGAGGTAGGTGTAATTATCACCTTACAGATCCTGAGGGTAAGTAATTTGCCCAGGCCAAGCAGCTAGTGGGTAGCAATGGTTTCAAATCCATATCTGGCTCGTAACTGTTTCTTTATTCCAGGCTACCTCTCATCCCATGGCCCCACTGTTTCAGCCATATATTAATTAAGGAGCCCTTGGGGAAGTCCCCAACCACTCAGTCACCTCATTTGCATCATTATCCTATGTGTCGAGAAATTAAATGATGTATGTCACATAAGTACATTTCTGTTGAATCATGCCCAAGTGTGTTTCTTTTTATACTAGAAACTCAATAATATTATAATTTAATTATTCTTTTTCATCAGTATTCAAGTAACACATAATCCACAACCACTTGTGTGGTGAGCACAGTATAACCTATAGAGATGTTGAATCACTATGTTGCACATCTGAAACTAATGTAAAATTGTGTGTCTATACTTCAGTTATATACATACATGTATATATATACAGCTTAATATAAAAATAGCACTACGAATCATGGCTTGGGATCTGTTCATTTTTCTCCTAAAGCACAGACTTTCTCTCCCTGTGGTATTAGCAAACGTTTTCCTATCTAAGAGCTGAGGAATGGAAGGTACAGATAACCTAAAAAGAACCACACATAGGGAGTTTGGAACAGTCCCTGTGTTACAAACATTTCCTTTATCACTGGGGAAATTCAAAATAGAAAAGTTCATTATAATTTCAGATATTCATCAAGGATGTGCTTATGGAAAAACCTATCTGGTATAGTAAAACTAGGGTGATATAATCTTTCTGATCATTTCATGCCTGTCACTGAAACATATTTTGCTAAAAGTCTGCTGAAATCAGCCACAACATTTTTTAAGAAGCAATCATATCTACAGTTTAGACTATGTAAGTTTAGACATGTGGAACAGTGAAAGCAAATTAAAAAATGATTGGTAAGCTTTATTGTTTTCTGCTGTAACTATGTCTACAAGCAAACTAAATTCAATGATCTTTTTTATTAAACTCTGCCAAAACTTTGTTAGTTTTGTATTTATATCCATTCTTTTTTCATTAAATAATGAATGTATAATCACGACTTATGATTATACCCTATTTTACTTTCAGAAGGAAAATAAGGCATGTATACATTCTAAAAAGAAGAATAAACTGGTGAGGTGATATGTATAATGAACAAAAACGTATAAAAAAATAAGGTGAAACCAAAATTAAGGTTAATACACCAATCACATGCCATGAAGTCCTGTGTGATTGCTAAAGATGGGCCATAAATTTAATTATGAGCTTCCCAGTAACCAAAACAAGAAAAATATATTATTTATTCATTCAAGAAAAATAAGTTAATCTGCTAGTATTTGCTAGGTGCCCTAGCATCTAGGGTATTACAATCACCTAAAAACAGGTACAGTATTAGGTGTCCTTATATTAAATTCCAACACATTCAGGAGAAGCATGTTTTTTCCTAATATTAAGAGCTAAGGGAAAGTCCTCTTGTGAATCCTTATGAAACAAGTCTAGTTAATTTTTACTATTGTGCAATGGCAAACAATTGCAATGAATCAATGAAGGAGTTGTAATGATGTGTACAGAGTACAGAGGGAACCTACGAGGACATTTGAGTCAGCCTGCAGAAATGGGAGAAGTCTTCATGGCTAGTTAGCATTTAGGTCATTCTTGAAAACTGGTGGATTACCTAGGAGAACTTTCTGGCATTCCAAGCAATGAGAAAAAGTACACACAAATTCCTATACGTCAAGAGAGAAAGGAATGTTCACGGCTGGCTTCTTAGTAGTTCAGGTTTGCATTTGTATAAATTTTGAGCAACAGATAAAGATGAATGGGTAAGCAGGAAGCCAGATCATCAAGTGGTTTGAATGTCATCCAGTATGAATAAGACTTGATTTGATGCAAATGAAAGCTATTGAAGAGTGACAATCAGATTTGTAAATGAGAAAAGACAGAGAAAAAAAGGTGACAAAAAAGTTGGGGAAAGACTGCAGCCTGGAAGGAAGAAAAAGGAACGAGTATAATAGCCAGGGTCAGAGGTGATCATGCAGAGCTTGGCCTGTGGTCATCATAACAGGACAAGAATGCTAAGAGTAGATCTAGGAAATATTTAGGAGCTCGGATATTCATGCACTGATTTGATTGAGAAGTCTCTGCTCATACTGATGTTAAACATGGGACAGTTATATCTTTCCCAAACTGCTTCTAATTATAGACTTTCTTTTTTTCCTGAGAAGCAGACTCTTTTCATAACATCTCAGTATAATTTCATAATATTTTGGTCACTTTTGTTTTTAAAAAAGCTTTCTCTGCTATTCAAAATTCTCATCCCTTAGCACAGACGAGACTTGTAGGAAGGGGCTCTTGGTTGGTTCTTTTTGTTTCCCTCCCTCTACCTTCCTCCTCTCATACCTCCGAGCCTCCACCTACCAATGACAGAGTGGGTGGAGGGGTGGCACTGGCTTACCCGGACAACACAAGTTGCTACTGACAGGCACACTTTCCTCCTTGTCTTGGCCACTATTCAGGGCAAAGCTATCTGCAGACAAACTTAGACAAGCATCTGTCCTCTTTTGTGAGTACATTTGTTTTTATCTGGAGGATGTTACAAGGCTATCCCTTGGGGTCTTCTGACCTGGGAGATCTGGCTTGGTGATTAGGCAGTTCCTCCTTCGGTCGAAGATTCCCAATAGGAGATCTGTTGATCCCATAGCTTTTCCTGCTGACGAGGATCCCTTAACCATGGAAAGCCCCTGGCTCTTGGTGGGGTGGTTTTGATGGAACCAGAAGTGTGGCATAAGCCTCAGTCTCCAGTCTAAGCAAGGGAAATGTAGACTCACTCATCCTTGCATGGGAAATGCAGACTGCATCCCGGTGCCCCCTGTCTCGGCTCCCCTGTTTTCTCTTGACCCCTTCTTCACAACCAAAACGACTGCATCCCCGTGCTCCCTGTCTCAGCTGCTCTATTCTCTCCTGACCGTTTCTTCACACCCAATATAACTGTATCCCGATGCTCCCTGTCTTGACTGCCCTGTTCTCTCCTGACCATTTCTTCACACCCAATATGTCTGCATCCCGATGCTCCCTGTCTCAGCTGCCCTGTTCTCTCTTGACCCCTTCTTCACACCCAATATGACTGCAACCCGATGCCCTCTGGTCTCGGCTGCTCTATTCTTTCTTGACCCTTTCTTCACACCCAACATGACTGCATCCCGGTGTTCCGTGTCTCAGCCGCTCTGTTCTCTCACCGTTTCTTCACACCCAGTATGACTGCATCCCGATGCTCCCTGTCTCAGCTGCTCTATTCTCTCTTGACCCCTTCTTCACACCCAACATGACTGCATCCTGGTGCTCCCTGTCTTGGCTGCTCTGTTCTCTCCTGACCGTTTCTTCACACCCAATATAACTGCATCCCGATGCTCCCTGTCTTGGCTGCTCTATTCTCTCCTGACCCCTTCTTCACACCCAGTACCATCGGGTGTTCCACCAGTTTGATGGCTCAACAACTTTCAGGCAAGCATGTTTACTAGTCCCCGCTCAGTGTGACATGGAAAGGGAGATTTTGACACCTGTAATCTTGTAGGAGAAGGACAGAAAAGTTAAATATTCTCTTTTATAGGGAGAAATGAGAATTGAATGGGAGGGTTACCATTATCCAAGCTCTGCCCGTCCCAGAAGATGATGACCTTTTTCTTCTCCCAGGTCGTTCTTCTGCCTCTAGCTGATAAAGACTAGCAAAATAGCTTCTCTTGTCCTTGGGGAAAAACTGAGGGTCTTACCTAAAGAAAGCAGAAGTGGTCCTCACCATAATGCCTTGCTCTATTGATTACTTGCAGACACAGGAAACAATTTTAATTCCCTATCTCACACTATTTTGCTACATAACTTTTGAAAAGACTGAATGTGGATGGTAAAGAGCCATTTAAAATATCTCCAGTTGTTTTTGCCCTGGGAGACTGAAGGAGTGGTGGCATCATCTACCAGGATAAGTGACACAAAAAGATGAGGATGAGGATAGATGACAATGTCTCCCATTTTAGACATGTTTAATTGGAGGTGCTTTTGGGAGAACCAGGTAGAGGGTGTTCAGAGATGAGTTGGGTCTATGTATCTGTGCCTCCCAAGGCAGAAACTCAAGCTTTAGGTACAGATTCAACACTTACTGGCTCAGAGTTGAAGCTATAGATATTGATTTCAAAAACACAAGATTTTCCTAAGCTGAAATGAAAACTCCATTCCTCTTCCAAATTTGAAAATCTTCATAGGACTGTAGAATTTCACAAGGGAGATACCTCAGATATCATCTATTGGTCCTGCTGATTATTTTTAAGTACAAAGTACTTACAAATACTACTATAGTTAAATATTAGCTTGGGCTTTTAATTATCTGAACAAACCCTAAACAATGTAATTGTTGTATATTACATAAACAAAACAAAACAAAAAAACAAAAAACAAAACAAAAGAAACCCACCATTCCTCACAGAGATGCATTTGTGTGGCAGTAAAGATTCTATGATGTTTGTTCCATGTGATCAAAGCAGCGATTTTACCCTCTGATCCTAGTATCATTCTTTATGGTTTAGGAACTTAGTAATTAAGACCACAGATTATTTTCTTGGTATCCATCACATTGATAAATCTTAGGCAGCTACGTGAGTTCTTTAAAGGAAATAATAAATCTAACAAATATACCTTAGTAACCATTTCAGACTATATTTATGCCCTGAAATCTAAAGCCTTCATTATGCTTTCTTAAGAGTGCTCTTAGAGAGTTAGAACATAACTTCAAATGATATTTTCCAAATTTTATGAGATCCCTTACTGGGAAAGAGTCACAGACGTGTTCTTTTACTGAAAGAGATTATGTTACACCAACTCTTAGAAGAAGAATGTCACATTCCTATCGGATTTTTCCCCCTATTATATCTTTAAAACTCCCTGGTCAATTTTTCTAGATTGTTGGAAGCCTGCTCAAGTTAAGTGGAATCAAAATTTCCCCAATTTTGTTATGATCTCAGTTCATAAAAAATATTTCTCACCTACTTAAAGCAATTCCTTTACTAATGAAATTAATTTCCTTTTCCTTTTAATCTTTTTTTTTTTTTTTTAAGTAGGCTCCACACCCAACATGGGGCTTAAACTCACAACCCTGAAATCAAAAGTTGCATGCTGTAGCAACTGAGCCAGCCAGGTACTCCTAAAATTAATTTCCTATACAATTTTAAGACAAGAAGCTTTTGGCTCAAATTTATACTTTTTAATATATGATGCATTAGGTATAGGAACTTTACATGGTGGATTAAAAAACTGTTAATGACTCTACAATCAATTTTATATCACTAATCAGATCAGCTTTTTATAAGTGACTGAACAATGTATAGGTTTTAGAAAGGACTAAACTGACATGCTGGTTTCCAGTGTAATTGCTAGCTGCATACCATATGACTGCCAAGCCACCATTTTGGTTACAAAGTAATTGCGTTTGAGGAACTATTTAGACATTGGCTATATTTATAAGAATGGCCTGGTCATCAAATATCAGTGCCAACGGAAGAGATCACCATAGCTATCCAGGAATTTAAAACTTGATAGATGCAGAACACAGGATATTTGCAAAAAGCGCAAGTTCCAGAATTTTGTGGCGACCATTATGCTGAGAATGACTGTAATGTAAATCAAATGTGGGAAAAATTATTATGTTGAGTGCCATACTTTTGGCTTTTGATCAATGCATATAAAGAATTCAACTCATATAACCTATGTTCTAGTTACTTAGTATCTCACTGTTGTTCCAGGTTTCAACAAGTTGCACTTCTGCTGTGTTCTTTGATATAAAAATATTATGTTCCTAAGACATGTGGGAAACACTATGGGAGCATCAGGGAAGCATGTATCCAGAGAGCCTTTCACTTGTATCCCTACAGATGGCGTCTCCACTACATTAAAAATGGCGATGCCATGTTTCCTTACATATTTCATTTCTTTTTTGAATGCTGAAACTTTCACTTGAACCTTCCTAGCTGCTAGGCTTTCTTCCAATTTTCGTAAATTATCACTGACCCTGCCCTGCAGCAAAGTGTCATTAGGAAACACTAGTTAAAATTTTTAAAATCCAGTTTTTCAAAATATCTTCAGCTTCTCTTACTCTTGACATTTTCTGTCTCTTCCCCTACTTAGTGTTCTCTTCCAGGAAGTTCCATCATCTGATCAACAATGACCCTATGTATTTACAGAGTCTAATTACAATTATTATTTATCACTACTGACAAACCATGCATACGATGGTTAAACACAAAAATAATAAGAAAAAAAATGCATAAACCTAAAAGCATAGTTCTCCAAGACAGAGGATTATGGTTTCTATGTGTGATATATAGATATTCTTATTATCATTTGTTTGCCCCCACGAATCAAATGAAGAAAATATTACAAACATCAGGAAGCCTTTAATCCACTTAGAAAAATAAATAATATTCACTTTTGAAGTTCCTGATATTTTGTTGTATACTGAAAAACAATGCTAGAATCACACCATCCAATACAGTAGCTACCATATTTAGCACTTGGAATGTGGCTAAATGCAAGTTGATACATAATGTAAGTGTAAAATATACACTGAGTTTCAAAGATTTAGCATGAAAAAAATGTAAAATATTAAATTTTTGCTGTTGATTACATGTTGAAATGATAATATTTTGGACATATTCAGTTAAATGAAACAATTATCACATGAATTATACCGGTTTCTTCTTACTTTTTTAATGTAGCTACTAGAAAATTTAAAATTTCATATATATTTTGCATGATATTTGCATTGGATTGCCCTCTGTTAGAGAATTCATTTTGTTTCCACACAAAAGCCTGATATCAAAAGTGATTAGAAAGAATTAGTATACTCTGAATTATAAAATGTTTGTGGGAGGATGGTACTCTGGCAGAATCATGGGTAAGTAAATGTTAGTGTTTTTATAAATGTAGTGGATATTGTGCTGATATTTAAAACAAAGGGCTTAGGGGCACCTGGGTGGCTCAGTCAGTTACGTGTCTGCCTTTGGCTCAGGTCATGATCCTGCATCAGGATCAAGTCTGGCATCAGGCTCCTTGCTCAGCGGGGAACCTGATTCTCTGCCTCTGCCTCTCTCTCTCTCTCTCATAAATAAATAAAATCTTTAAAAAAAATAAAATAAAATACCCATAAAGCTACAGGAAAAAGCAATTAAAAAACAAAACAAAAAAACCCAAAGGGCTTAGATTTCCCTTACACCTGTTATGTCGTCCTCCTTCATCTAATTAAGGTAGCATCTGGGTCTGACTACATTTAACCTCTGGGAAGTGATGACCCAGTAGAATCCAGAGAACAAGAGTAACTATTTCTGAGTTTTAAAAGTCTAGAACTTGGGGCATAAACAGAAGATTTGGGAGGATACTCTAAGCAGTCTGAATGATTTTGTCTTATCTCCAAAAGCAGATAAACCTTTCTCCAGCTGGGGGAGGGTGGGGAAGAAGAGAAAGAAAATCCAAGAGAGTTTAGATGGGATCATATCCCTGAGAAAGGACCTGTGCCCTGCATTTCATGAAGGCCACCAAGTGGTGAGGGAAAATAAAAGAATTCACAACAGGGGACCTAAATCTTATGCAAACAAGGTAGCCAGGTCCCAGAGTTGTGGCTTTAGTAGGCATGACCCTGGGCTGTAAGACAGAAATGAATAGATGGGTCACTAGGGAACATGGCCTTATCTAGCTCTACTATACATCCACAGGTCCCAAGGGGTAGTGACATAGAGCACCATCATGGGCCCTCAGAGGGAGTGGGGAAATAACTAGAAGACAGTTGGACAAAGGAAGGCCTATGGATGAGGGTGAAGGATGTCGAAGTAGCAACTCCTGCAGGCAGAGAACCAGGAACAGACAGATTACGTACATCTCAGTGGAGGGTGGAGAAGCCAGGGCCAGCCTCTCTTGACAGAGAGTAGACTGCTATTTCAAGAGCTCCTGGAATATACATGCAACTTGGGGAGAAAAAGAACAAAGGGAAACTGAAATAGAAATTAGGCTATTTAAGAAATATCAAGGAATTTATATTTCTTGCATTCTTGCCACTGAAGTTAATCTCATGGGCTTCCTATCCTCTAGATGATCAATGGGGTAGCAAGGATCTTGAACCTGTTTAAAATTCTGGATGACTTGAGAAAGTTTTTGTTTATTTTATAAGCGTATATCATATACCCAGTAAAGAAAAATAAATAAATAAATGTCACTCTGGTTTGTCTCTAGTGGCCAATCTAGTGCCCAATGGCCAGTCCTCACAAAGCTTTTAGCAATCTCTCTTTTCGTTATAACTACTGCTTCTCCATTTGTACCAGAGACTGCTATCTTTGAGCCTGTTCAATATCCAATGCTGCTGTTGTTCTTTTATATCTTCAACTTTTTATTACGAATTTTTTCAAACAACCAGAAGAGTTGAAACACTAGTACAATGAAAACTGTAATTCATACCGCACAGATTTAACAACCTTCTGCTATTTTTGTTTTATATCTTTCCCTATATGAATACACACACATTTATTTTCTGAAATAAATTTCAGATAGCATTAATACTTTCACCCTTAAATTCTTCAAAATGACGGCCGCCTGTTCCGTAAGTATAATACCATTAACGTGCCTAAGAAAATCAACATCCTTGCTAGCATCTAATATTCAGTTCATATTCAGATTTCCCCATGTATGCCAAGGATGTCTTTTTGAGCTCTTGTTTTTCTCTAAAGAATTCAACCTAAGCTCATACATTGTATGTGCTGCCATCTTTTCAGTTTCTCTAGCAAATAGTTTCCTCCACATACCTATCTTTTTTTTTTATGACATTCTTTTTTTTTTAAAAAAAAAGTCTAGGCCATTTTATCCATAAAATGTTCCATATTCTGAATTTGCTTAATTGCTTCCTCATTGTGGAATGTAAAATGTCCCCGTATCTCTTGTATTTCCTATAAACTGAAATTTAGGTCTACAGCTTGATTAGTCAGGAAAATATTTCGACAAGAATAGGTCATCAGTGACATTGTATATTTCATGTTGCATCACATCAGGATTGACCAAATGTGAGGTTGGCTACTGTTTAATCCCCTGGTTAAGGTGTTTACAACCAGCTCTCTCTACGATAAGTCATTTGGGAGGTCGTTTTACTTTTCCTAACTCTATTTGTCCTTCCTTCACTGCGTTGGTTCCTAACCTATTGCTTACCTCAAAGAAGTTATTTTATTTCCCTGAAACTTTCCCCCCCCCATCTCCTAACTAAAAACAAACACAAGGTTATTGTAAGGGCTCAGTGAAGTAAAGGATGTGAAACAGTTTTGTAAACTGCAGAGTGTTTTGCAATTGTGAGCTATCCTTATTCCTGTAAAGAAATAGTTTCAGATGAAGCTCTGAGTAGCCTACTCATTCAGGGGAAGCAATGGTGTTCTGGTATCTGCTCAACAACCAGCCCTCCAAATAGAAAAGCCCTGCTGTTTAAATTTTGCCAGTTTCTGTGGTGTTAATACTCCTACCCTGACCAATTTCAAGCTACCAACTTGATGTCAACCAGGCTGCAAAATTCCAGAAAACTGAACAATCGTCTCTTTCGAGCGTGAACAAGTCAGTTCCACACACCACTGAGGGGACGATTGCGGAGGTAGGACTGCCAGATTCAGCAAATAAAAATACAGCCAATATTTGGGATATATGTATACTAAACAATTTTTTGTTGTATACCTGAATTCAAATTTAATCAGGTGTCCTGTATTTTATTTGGCAAACCCATGTGTTGGGCATGTGTGTATGCTTGCTTTCATGGGTGTGTGTGTGTGTTGGGGTATAAGTGAGGCACCTAAAAGGACAGATTTCCATATTCACCCTCCTCCCCCAACAACCTCAACCACAGAGGCTCTTCATGCATTTGGTGTGTCTGCATTTTTTTCTTCCCTTCTTTTCTTCATTTTCTTGGTTTTTTGTCAGAGAAATGTTATGCCAGAATTTCCTCAATTTATATTTGGCCTTAATACTAAGTCTTCAGGACAAAAAGGAGATTTTGAGGACAATTAAGAAGTTTATCTAAGTAATAAGATGAACAATTTTTTTAAATTCTAAATTGTTCCAAGAGGATTTCTACTTTGGCCAAACTCAACTCAAGCACTTTTGAAAACATATGCAAGCTAACAAAAGTCAATCATTATAAAAAATCTACAAATGAGAATTTTCCTTAGTACATAAGAAAATGGTTAATATGAACTCTGGTAGTTTACAATAGCCCCCTTACAGATAGGCTTTATTGGCAATATTTAGGTGAAGCAGTTCATTTTAAGATTATGCACATGTAAAATAAGCCAAAGACCTGAGTATGTCTCCGACTGCCACACTGAGTGAGGTAGGATATACTCTGCCCAGATATTTATATTAAAGAATATATATGAAATATATTTATCTTTATGGGGGGAAAAATAGGAAGAAAAATTACTTTTGCTGTTGTTTTTGTGGTCTGAATGGGCTCATTCCCCCCAAGAAAACATGCATTTGATTATGTGGTTTACTAAGGCATTTGTATTAGTTTACTAGTCCTTGGTTACAAGACACCACAGACCAGGGGGCTTAAACAGTAGATCTATTTGCTCACAGTCCCGGGGACTAGAGAGCCAAGACGAAGGTGTCAGCAGCTGTGCTTTCTTCTGGGCCCCTCTCCTTGGCTTGCAGAGGGCCACCTTCTCCCTGTGGCCTCTGTGAGCTCCCATCTGGTGTCTCTCTGTGTGCCCTAATCTCTTCTTCTAAGGACACCAGCCATAGTGGATTAGGGTCCACTTAACTTCATTTTATTTATTTATTTTTTAAAGATTTTATTTATTTATTTGAGAGAGAAAGAGTGAGAGAGAGAGGGAGAGCATGAGCAGGAGGAGGGGCAGAGGGAGAAGCAGACTCCCCACTGAGCAGCGAGTCTGACATGGGGCTCCATCCCAGGACCCCTAGGATCATGACGTGAGCTGAAGGCAGACGCTTAACCGACTGAGCCATCCAGTTGCCCCACTTAACTTCATTTTAATTAGTGGCTTCATTTTAACTTAATCACTTGTTTAAAGGCCCTATCTCCAAACATAGTCACATTCTGGAGTATTGGGGGTTAGGACCTCACAGTATGAATTTTGTCTGTGTTGGGGGGGGCGGGCAGGGGATGGGGGGCACACTATTCAGTCCATAACAGCACGCTTCCCTATAGTTATTCTAAGGAGATTAGAGTTATATATTTCTAATTCTTTCTTCCCAGGAAAAGAGTCAACAATTCAACAATTTTAGTCAACACAGCCCAGATGACACAAAGACCTCCAGTCACTTCCTGCCTTGCTCAAAAAACAGAGTCTATCATGCCCTAGAAGGCTTGACTCCGCCTGCCCTCCTCAACCCCCTCACCTCTCTGAGTCTGCGTCCCCTGCTCTCACCTGGTCTCTCTACTCCAGCGCTTGGGCCACTATGCAGGCCTCCCAGCTGAGGATCTGTGCACTGACACTCCCTCCGTGTGCAGTGTGCCCGCCCCCCACCCCATTCAGTTCTTCCACACTGAACTGTTACCTCCTCCTGAGAAGAACCCTGGCCAACTCTCTCAGAGATAGTCCCCTATCCTGGCCTTCCTTGCTTTATTTTTTTAATCAATATATTTAATATTTTACTTGCTGGTCCTAATATCTGTCCCTCCACAAGCACACATACTCGATCTCTGTCACTGCAGCCGTTCCTTGTGGAACACTGCCTGGCAAGGAAATGAACGAAAGAAACGTTGAGGTTCGGTTTGGATTTATCTTCTTCCAAGTTCTCTTGTTCTTACTCTGGGGAGAAGATATACAAGCAGTGGTCAGGAGCACAAGCCTTGGAGGCAGAGAGAGTTAGTCAGGGACGGTCTACACCACCTGCCAAGGGCTGGTCTTGGGCTAGAGTCATCTGTATGAGCCTGAGGCAACTCAGAGAAAGTGAAATTAATTACCTTCTGAAAGGGGTGGTGAGGTGAAATAGGTAAAATGGTCAGGCGGGTGATTAACATTCTGCAGTTCCAAATTCAAGTCTGGGCTCAGAGAGAGTGTTACAACCCATGAATGGGGACTGCTCTGGAAAGAAGGGGGTGGGGCTCTCATAAATGCTGCATGATGCCTGCGTTCAAATAGACCCTCTGTTTATGGTCCAGGGGGTCATGTCATGCCCCCCCGCCCCGCTTTCCCCCTTCATTACAGAGAGTACATCTCTGAAACCAGTTATCACAGAAAGTTACCACAACTTAGGAAGCTTCTTTGAGTTTTAAAGCTGAAAAGCTAGAAAAAAAATCAAGAATGATTCGTTGCTAGCTTTAATATCTTATCTTTGTTTTTTGTCACAAATATTTTGTTTTAAGGTTTTATTGTCCATTTTTTCCCTGCACTTTCAAAAGTTCCTTAGAGAACTGTATGAGTTGTAAGGGATCTTTAAATAATTTGGCCCAAGTAGTCCCCTCCTTATCCACAGCGGACGGGATCCAAGACCCCCGCGGATGCCTGAAACCGCAGATAATAGGGAGCCCTGTAGATGCTGTTTTCTCCCACACGGCCACCCAGAGGAGAAAGTGTGATTTATCAATCAGGCACGGTAAGAGATTCACAACAATAACTGATAATACAACAATATACCGGAATAGAAGTGATGGAGTGTGGTCCCTCCCTCCCTCTCAAAGTGTCTCCCTGCACCGCGCTCAGGCTTCTCATGAAGACAGGACATGACAAAATGCCCACGTGGGAAGGTGAGGTGAGGTGCGTGGGCATTTGAGGTAGGGATAGGCTACTACTGACCTCTGCCATGACGTGAAGGGCGCAGGCCATGCGAAGCAGCCATGGGATGCTACTGAGTTCTGTCCTGAGGTGACTGAAGTGGGCATGGTGACACAGGCTAGGCTACTGAGGACCTCTCAGGTGAGGTGAGCGACTCAGGATAAGCTACGGCGGACCTCTGACGTGAGGTGGGTGACGTAGGCGTGGAGACGCAGGCGTGGGACGCAGGCTACACTACCACTGACCTCTGACGTGAGGTGGGTGACGTAGGCGTGGGACGCAGGCTACACCACCGCGGCCCTCTGACGTGAGGTGAGTGACGTAGGCGTGGGACGCAGGCTACCCTACCGCTGACCTCTGACGTGAGGTCGGAAGGAGGTCCGCGGGCTTCCACACCCCACAGCAGGATCTGGGAGAGCTGAAGGCTCCACGGACTGAAAGCACAGACCCGGAAACCATTGAGGGGCCGGGACTGCCCGCTGTCCTCCGTTCTTAGGCGTTCCAGAGAGCGTCCCAGACTGAGCCTGCTGCAGACCCCCACGGCTGTGGAAGAGCCTGGAGGCAGAGCTGAGAGGCGGGGACTAGGCACTGCCTGCCACGCGCCCTGGGGCAGGTAGGTGTTCTTTGTTGAGGAAACTGAGGCTGGGCCGAGGCGGGGTGAAGTGCAAGATGGCAGAGGCTCCTGCCTTCCAGGGGATGTCTTTCCGTCACACTGTTGCCAGTCGGCCCTGTGGAGCGCTGCGAGCGGCTGAGAGCTCCCCCAGACGAGGAGGCTTGCTGCTCAGCGCGCCGGGGGAGTGAGGGGCAGGTAGGGGCTAAGAGGGGCTTCCAGAAGGTTCCTCAGGATGTAAACCCACTCGCCTTCGCGAGACCACATTCGAATTTAGAAGCTAACCAGCTGCCACCGTCTATTTTGGGAGAACACAACTCACAGGGGACGCACCGGCTCCACTCACAGCGCCGAGGACGGAAGCACCATTCTCCGAGGCTTTTATACTTCCTCTGAATGAGGAAGTGCTTATAATCTCACCTCTTAAATGACATTTTAGGGCCTCACAAACCAGGGCAAAGGAAGGGACGGAGTCAGCACTAATTTCATAAACTATCTGTAAGGGAATTAATTGCAACCTGCCTGATTTTTCTTTCAGAAAGAAGTTGTAAAGGAATCCCATAAATTTTTGAAGGAGGAATAAATTCTTTCACAAAAGGGGTGAGAACTGTAGTAAAGTGTTAAAATAGCACAAATTAAAGTTGACTGGAATCTCCTGTAAAATCGAACCAAGCCAAAGGGTAGTAAATATCACCCTGAAGAAAAAAAAATCAGTCTTTCCAGCAATAAAACGGATTAAAATATTACATTTAAATGTACACGGGAAAGGCGTTCTGAGTCAAGATACACAAAAATTATATATATCAAGCGACAGTATTTTGGGTTGAGTTTAATATGTTTTCGCAAACTTAACTCTCAAAAGGGAAACAATATTCTTTTTTGGTTTTTTTCCCTAAATAAGCTGATGCATCCTGAAAAATATAGTTATATCAAGATTTTACCTCAAAAGTAGGGTCACCTTAACCGGAGACCATATGAAATAGAAAATAGTTTTTAATATTTTTGGTGTCAGTATATAAATAGTGCCATGTGAATATAGAACTAGTGTCAGTTCTCAACTTTTTTTATGAGGCTTCCCTGTATCATATTTTTCTCTCAACTTCTCAGTTATGTCTTTTCTACATAATCACTGAGTCATTAGGAAAACAAAGTAACTTTGACTCTATCCAAGGACAATTATCATCTTCACATCTCCATTGCCAAGAGTTGCACCATGCTTCTAGCAGTTTCACTCAGATGTACTTGTCAATTGGAAATCTTTACAAAATTGAAGCTGCAGAAGTGATATTTATAATGCATTCTTAAATCAGGTTGCATCGAGATCAGTTGTTTTGTTCGTATTTAGGGCATTCTTCTCTCTGCGTTTTGTGAACAGTTAAGATTCAATTAAATCTTCATGAAACGTTGATAATCTAATCCTCACTGTAATATAGATACCAGGAGCATTCTTTGGGATCATAAACCTGAATATGAGCCTTACCTCTGCCACTAATGAGCACGTTACTCTATTTCTCTGCATCTCAGTGTCCCCATCTATAAAATGGGGACAAGACATGTACTCATAAAGATGTTGAAAAAAAATTACATTAGTTAATGCGTGTGAAGCATTTGCAGCAATAGTGAAAAATAGAAAAATGCTAATAAATTTTTACTGTGACAGTGGTTATGAATATTATTTTCTGTATACCAATAACTGATTTGGATAAGTCAGTAATATCTTTAGGCCCCAACAATCTCATTTTAACAAGATATAGTGGTTGGGCTAAGTTGTCAGTAATGCCCTTTCTAGCCCTAAAAGCTAATAATTCTATGATTGTAAGGCAAGTTATATATGGTCTGTTACATAATTTCTCTTCAGTTATCTGCACAGGGTACCCTCCCCACTATTAAAAATAATGTGTGATAGAAGTGATCTAAAATAGTGGAAAGAGCATTCAGAGAATTTAGAGGGAGATGTGCATGGCTTAGACTCAAGCTGGGTAGTAGCTAGCTTTGTCATTTTGTCAAGTTATATGGACGTGGCATATGATTCTCTATTACAGGTGCACTGGAAGAAGTGCCAGCTTATTATCAAACAAAAAGTGAATAACATAATGATTTTAACAGCTTTCACAGACTTTTCATGGGGTTCCAGCAATCCTTGTATGCAACAAATTTGTATATACTTTAGCACATTGGGGGCTAAGGTCAGCACATACAATGTTACTAATTAGGTTTAAAGTACAAGAGCTAATGCAAATGATCAGTTTTACCACATTCCTCCCAGAAAAACGTCTCATTCCCTTCAAACTTAATAAGGGAAGAGAAAAAGAGATGTCCCAGAGAGTCTTTCAGCACTTGGAGAAAAATACAAGGCACAAGTTATGTAACCTTCGGCAAGCTCTTTGGCTAAGTTTACAACATTTGGTAAAACCTCTGATTTGCATGTGCTTTCTTTGGATTTTTAAGTCTGTCCAGTTTTGCCTGGTTTTGGAGCATCATCTTTGGAGGGATGTCAAACAGTTCTTTTGAAATTCTGACTAGTTCCACCAACCGACTCTGATGGGTTGGACCTGTACTTTCACACCTACCTTCGTTTTTCAAATAAAACGCCCTAGTGAAAGCTGTAGGGATTTATGATGAGTGAACTAAAGATTTTCTTTCTCTGTTTCCTTTGACCCAACGTTTGAGAGCACTAAGTGATGTGGTTAGCTGTGAGTGTGGGTTGGCATCCATAAAAATATTTTATACCCTAAAGTAGGCAAAGTCTCTGACTGTGGTATGATAGAACCCTCAGTGAAATGTATTTTGGCAACATTGTTATTTTTGTAGTGTTTAGTATTGTTTATTGTAGCCTGCTCTTTTGGTCGATTTTTTATATTTATGTCTTTGTGTCCTGTGATGACTTAAACGTATATATCTTCCTTTGAGATTGCCAAGAGTTGTGCACTGAAGAGGTATTTACTGATAATTCATTCATTAATAAAATACAGAGTTCTTTCATAAACTCTCCTGGACAAACTGATGAGAGTAAAAAACTCTTTTTCTCTGAATGTAAAATAAAACGGCATTCATTTGTGTTTAGATAGACCGAAAAAACCCTGGGTATTTCATTCCATCTTAAACCTGTTTCCTTATAGTACCTATTTTATTTAAAACAATTGAGTACTTAGAGAAGTGAAGTAAACCTATACTCTTTATAGGTCAATTAGTCCATTATAACTTTTTGTAAAATCTTATAATTACCTCAGTCATATTAATTTATCTGGATAAACATACATCTTTAATAGCTAAAAGTATTCTTAAAGATAGATATTATAATACTGAGTTTTTCAGATTTGTGCATTGTTACTTTGAAATCTAAAAGTATATTGGATGTATTGTTAACAGTATTCACAGTATCCTATTCAAGTGTGTTCTTGAATAAGATCTTATAGTACTTGGTGTCTATATGTCATAATGGATCAGTACAAAATAAGAGTGATTTATCCAAAAGTACTACTAGCTTGGGAGTGACAAAATAATATTTTATAAATATATTCTACATAGAATTTTTAAAATAAATGCAGATCATTTCAATAAGCCCAATACGTTTTTATTGATCCTTTTCCCATGCAAATGTTTTTGAGGAGCTTCCTGTTTATCTTTGGGACTGCAGTGTATGCCAAGTCTGTCCTGGAGTGTCTGGAAAGTTCATCATGCTCTAGATCCCCATGTTTCCATCTGTCTGAACAAAAGTAGCCTGTCCTCTGTCCCATTCCCTTAGTCACCCGTCCTGCTAAAGTCGTTATGGGTGACACATTATACTCATAAATAACCCATTTTTACATATTTTTGAAGTTAATGCTTTCATGTAAGAAGTGGGAAGAAGTTTCAGACTTTTTTCAGGTCAGTTGAAAAGAGAGCTTTGAGCAGGTAAGCTGGTTTATTATTTTTTGAGTCATATTCTATTATGCTGCTACTTGCCATTTATTACGCATTGATCTACTCTGGAGAGAACTGACGTAAATATGTGTAGAGGGTAGGATAATTTTCCAGGATTTCTTGGCCACTCTGCCCAACTAATGGATGTTTGAATAACAGAAGAGACACATCACATGGAGTTTGGACTTGGCCCATGTTTGTACAAGGGTTTCTGTGTTTCAGGGAGGAAAAGAATGATGTATACATGGCTGGCACTTTAAAGAAACACCAGCCTGTCTAGCCAGTCATTAGTGAGGTATGCCGTTGAATTAGTGGAAGACTTCCAGGTATGCACTGGCCTGTCCTTGGGTAAGCAATAAATCAAGCCCTAACCCTAGGCCAGGCAGTGCCCAGACAGCAAGAAGGTACTGCATGTTATCTTCTCCATAGGATCTGATTTGTATACAAATTTAAAAAGACATATACAGAGGTAACTAATTTCAATCTTTCTTTTTCTTTTTTTTTTAATGTTTCTAAATTTAAAAAAATATACATTTTTTAAATTTCAGTCTTTCTGAAATTTTGAGAGGATAAGGGTATATTTTAAAAAATGAAAAAACAAAACTGAACTTGAAAAGCAAGTAGGACATTAGGAACAAAGAAAGCCCTGCAAAGTAGCACAGACTTAGTTATTACAGATCTCACATTCTGTTTTAGGCTCCACCACTGTGATGATGCAAATGTATCCGTGAATATTCAGCACCCCACTTTCTCTGTAATTCTCCTCCTCCTACCTCAGAGCAGCTTTTCCTTCTTCCTGTGTTTTTAAGGCCATTGCTCTCAAATAGCGAAATGTTGTCTTAAAATAGTTCTCATCTTAGCAGACTGGTTGTTGAAATAATTAAGTGTTGTCCAGACAAAGACAATCAAAATGTATAGGAATCATCTCTGATCCTGGGATTGAGTCTCTGGTTTAAACACATCAGGCTTTCCTTAGAAAGGAAAGGGCTTTCTGAAGAGTTTCTAAGTTTATATTAAAGATTTAAAAACTACACTGGCAAGTACACAAAATTCAACACATTCCAGTTTTTGTCTTCACCTTGTACAGTCTCACATGGCATTGCTCATCACATCACCCTTTTATCCCTGTCAAGTGCGTCTTCCTGGTTTCTCCTGATAAACCACCTTCTACTTTTGTTTTCATTCTCCTCTATCCTAGGCCCTACTTTCTTCAGTTAAACCCAGCCCAAAGGCCATAAAAGCTTTCTTGATAGTCATTGCACTCAAAATGTCTGTGCTCACATGGTCTAGCCCATGAAGTTCAGTACTTGTCAATGGAATGCTCTGTAATAATCTAACAGTACCTAATGGTGTGCTATTTATATTAAAGGCACTGTTGAGGTGCTAAACAAATGTTATTCAATCCCCCCCACGAATCATACAATGCAGACTTTTTTTTAGAAAAGGAGGGACAGGGGTGCCTGGGTGGCTCAGTCGTTAAGTGTCTGCCTTCGGCCCAGGTCATGATCCTGGGGTCCTGGGATTGGCCCCACATCGGGCTCCCTGCTCTGCGGGAAACCTGCTTCTCCCTCTCCCACTCCCCCTGCTTGAGTTTCCTCTCTCACTGTCTCTCTCTCTGTCAAATAAATAAAATCTTAAAAAAAAAAAAAATGAAAAGGAGGGGTAGAGACTGGGACCCTGCCCAGCAATCAAAGACATGACTGTGGTCTTGCCACCATGTTCCTCTGTGAAGACTCTCATCCTTTGTAAGTATTAGATCTTCCATAGTATCCAGCAGAAAGTTGTGTGTGTGTGTGTGTGTGTGTATTATCACTAAATAGCAACCAATTTAATGTCAAAATTAAAGACCAATTATACTTGGGTGTATATAGTCTTATATTATTTTACAATTATGTTGAAATCTGGAAGGAAAAGGGAAAGAGTAGCCACAGGGGTATACCTAAATCCTTTATATCATCGCATTTATGTGATATCTGAGAGTTCCAGAAGAGCCAAGAGGTGAACATTTGGATTTCAGGCATTGCTACTTCAGCTTACATTGTTGATACAACTTTTACATTAATTTAAAACGTTTCCTTTCACCTTGGCAAGAACCCAGAATGGTGCAGAATGGAGAAAAAAACAGAAATGATGAGAAAATCATTACGTGCCCAACCACATGAGAACAATTGCTCTAGGACCTGATATAGTGAGAAGGATGCTATAAATCATGAATCACGAGGTAAAAGCTTCCAAGTTCAGCAGCCAACCACAGAAAACTGCATGTAAACCAGTTAGCCCTTGAGAGAGACACACAATCCACAAACGCACAGCATGCATTTTTTAACCACTTACCTGGGAACAAGAGAGAGTAATTGCAAAAAATGAGATCATGAAAGTGCTTACCCCAGAACCATATCAGGAGATGCTGGCAAAGTGCTAACTGCGCCAAGAATTAAAAAAAAAAAGTGGGTGATTTCATGTCCCAGATGAATATCCAATCACTGACTAGCTTAAAAATAATTTTCTTGCCCACTGTGAGTCCAGTGGTATTTTCAGTGCTGCAACAGTATAAAGACAGAGCAACAGAAAGCAATATTTCTTGTTTTCTTTCATCCTTTATTCTCTTCCACCCTATGTGTGCTCACTGCTCCGAGGCCAAAGACATGTCTGTAGCAAAGATGTGGGCTGTGTATGGAAGGTTTTTGGCGAGTCTGTTCTATGCAGATATTTTTCAGGTTGATGATCAAAGACTTTTGTGAAATGCAAGGGATCAAAACTTTTGACTGTACTTTGTATTTTGAATGCAGTATCGAGTTTATTAGAAAACTAATGAATAGTGAAGTACCGATACGTTAACAAGAAAAAGAACACAACTTACTATTGTTATCAGCATAGCAATTGCTACCCTAAAATCTCCTTCCCTGACTCCCATCCATACAAACCCAGTAAAACTTAAAGGATGACTTGATTCATACTTCTCTTTTCTTTAAAAAATATTTAAATATTTTAAAATACAGTTGAATTACATTTTCTAAAGCTTTTTACTTTTTGGTTTGACAAAAGTTCACACTTGGAATAGGCAGTTGTAGGTCATTTACAAATACTGTCCCAAAAGGACATGTCCAAGAGTTGTAGAGCTGTCAATAGTAGTTACATAGGTATACATTGTGAATAAAAAAATGAAGCACAGGGTGTTATATGTAAACAATGAATCATGGAACACTACATCAAAAACTAATGATGTATGGTGATTAACATAACATAATAAAAAATAAAAAAAAATGGGAATTAGGCAAAAGAAAAATGGGTCTATGAATTAGCTAAAATACACACAGTATTGTAGTGAGCTTTTTATGTTGTTTAAAACTTAACAAAATTTGCCTCTTAGTATTTGTCTGTGATAATGAGTTTTGTTCAGCTACTTGCTCTGTACATAGCACTGAGCACAGGAAGTAGGAATTAAATACATATCCTAAGGGTTCATAAACTGTAATATAGTTTCACTTTTAATTCCACTTTCATTTAGACAAAGTAGTCCTTTGATTAGCAACTGATTCTGCATGGGAAAATTCTTTACATACAGTTTACCACAAGAGAAAATGGCAAAACACTTTAAAAAAATTTTTATATAAATTTTTGTGTAGAACAAATTATATTTTAAGGCACTTACGAAAGATTTAAAATATGATTGTGTATTCTAAGGGTCTTTTTGTTGTTGTTGTTTTGGAACCATACCACAAGAGAAGTTTTAGAAGCAATTAATTTCTTGAGGGAATAAGTAAATATAGCTATGTTTAAGAAAAATTCTAATATAAATACAGGCTGCCTCTTTAGAAGTAGATTATTTTGATAAAGTTCATTTATAAGTTAATCGTTTGAAAGTGCACATGCTTAGAGATAGCAAAATTGAAAAAATTTGCTAAATTTGGCACATTAGAACTACAAAATAGTGAAAAAGACATTCTTAAAGTACCATTAGAGCACTTATTTCCTAAGTCATGAACTCATTAGTTATTCCAAGTAGTAGTGCTCCATAAATATATATATATATTTTAAAGATTTTATTTATTTATTTGACAGAGATAGCAAGAGCAGGAACACAAGCAGGGGGAGTGGGAGAGGGAGAAGCAGGCTTCCTGCAGAGCAGGGAGCCCAATGTAGGGCTCGATACCTGGGCCCTAGGACCCTGACCTGAGCCGAAGGCAGACGCTTAACGACTGAGCCACCCAGGTGCCCCTATATTTTTAAATTTATGTCAAGAGGATTGTTAAAAAAAAAAAGTCTAAAAATAATATCTACACAGTGGTCATATTTATGGGAAAATGGTAAGTCAAGATAAAACCATATATATATATTTATATGCATAAATAAATGTGTGACACATTAACATGTCAACATATTAATTTTTTGGTTTCTCTATGTTTCTCTTTCTCTTGGTTTGAACCCTAAGGGCACTCTTAGTCCATGGGGAAGCAGAAGCAGAAATTTAAAGAAAGTGCTGACCTAAGTCTAAGATGGAAAGATTTTGCTTCAGGCTCCAAGATGTCAAGAGACAATTTTTCTGTTCATAAGACTAGTGAAAACAGGTCCAGAGAGAAAGGAACAGATAGACTAGGGTCCTCACTGGAGAAGAGGAAGCTTCTTTTTTTTTTTTTTTTTTTTTAAGATTTTATTTATTTATTTGACAGAGAGAGAGATAGCGAGAGCAGGAACACAAGCAGGGGGAGTGGGAGTGGGAGAGGGAGAAGCAGGCCTCCTGCCGAGCAGGGAGCCCGATGTGGGACTCGATCCCAGGACCCTGGGATCATGACCTGACCCGAAGGCAGACGTGTAACGACTGAGCCACCCAGGCGCCCCAGAGGAAGCTTCTTGATAGGACCAGGGAGTAAGGTGGAGGGGCCTTGGGCTGCTCTTTTGTTAGTGTAGACAACAGATCCCTGCCATCCATCCCCTGGGACATTTGTAAGTCCCTCAGCACAGGGTTGGAGAATTGGATACCATGACCAGAACACAAGTGTCCAGAGTCAGTTAGGAATTTTCTAAATATTTGAGGCAATGGAAAAATGCTTGGGAAAGACCTATAGGAAGTATATGAAAGGGATAATCTTTATGTCTGGGGCCATTTGTAGAATTGGAGGAGGTGGGAGCCAAGGAGATGTTTTGCATACTCTCTGGTTTAAAGGTTTTACAACAAGAAAGTATTCGTTTAATGTTTTGTGTAATTCAAATAATTTTAAGTCATTGATTTGATTTTAAAAAAGAGAAATTGTAATAAAATACTTTAAAATTTTTCTTGACAGCTGATGATTTTTAAAAAGAGGAAGTTTAAAAAGTGTTACTGGCTGAACGTCTGTATCTCCCCCCAAATTCATATATTGAAATCCTAACCCCCAGTGTGATGGCATAAGGAGGTGGAGCCTTGAGGGGTATTGAGGTCATGAGAGTGGGGGCCTTAATGAGTGGTATTGGTGCCCCTATAAAAGAGAGCCCACAGAGCTCTCTCATGCGGGTCACCACTGAGGGCATAGCAGGAGGACAGCGCTGTATGAACTCTAGAGCACACAGGCTCTACCCCGACACTGCATCTCCCTGCTCCTTGATCTTGGACTGTGAGAAATAAATTTCTGTTGCTTATACACCACCAGTCTGCGGTACTTTGTTATAGCAGCTCGAACAGAATAAAATAGGAAGCAAATGAAAATTTTAACTGAGACTGTAAATGGGTCTTCTGAGTATTCACAAGAGATTTACAAGTTGTGTTAGACATGTCTAATTTCATGTCAGAATACAGTATTTTCATTTTACATGGTAATATCTCTAATCATTTATTATAACGATCTATTAGATGTGATTTAGGTTGATTTGAGAGGGATGGAAAGAGAACCAAAACAGGAAAAGAAAGGGGAAATGCGAAGGGACTAAAAAGGATATGTATAGGTAGTGGCTGCCATTTATTGGCATTTATTGATCACTCTCTGTATGCCAGCTCTTCATTTTAGCGCTTTACATAAATTATATAATTAAGTCTTCAAAACAACTTTAAGAGATGGGTGTTATTATTACTCCATTTTACAAATGAGGCAATTGAGGGACAAAAACACTAAGCAACTTGTCCAAGGCCACAGAGCTGGAAGGGGGTGAAGCAGAGAAGTGAACCTTGAAAGTCTAGCTCTAGATGTGAACTGCCAGCCAACATATCAGATTTCCTCCTTCAGTGTATGTAATAAAAATTAGCATAGAGGACATTAACTAAGGCTGGGGATGGAAAGACAGAAGCGAGTGGAATATATACAAGAAATGGTATGATAGGGAATCGATTCTGGATCAGCCTGTTTCTTTAATTACCACTAGGTGGCAGTGGTGGCTCAGGACGCCTTAATTATTTTTGGGCGCAAGAGGGTTAAAACCATAGGCCTTAGGGTGATGTGGAAAGAGAAACTATAAAACCTCATTCAATGGTATGAGATGTTCATAGATCAGATGTGACCCCTAAAGGGGTCTTTTTGACTCCAGCTTAAGACAAGCATGGAATATTATCTATTAATATTCTCATTAATTCCTTCTATCAACCTCAAAATTTGTCATTACAATTAATATCAATGTCTTGATAAAGATAGAATCCTGGGGTTGGGGGAAGGATGGCGGAGGAGAAGGGGACCCTATTTCAGCTGGTCCCCGGAATTGAGCTGGATATCTACCAGACCACTCTGAGCACCCACGAAACCAGCCTGAAGATGTAAGAAGATCTGGATCTCTACAAACAGAATATCGCAGGCAGTTGGTTTTGAGGTATGAAGCGGAGAGCCGTGATTCTGCGGGCAGATATCCGAGGATAAACAGCAGCTGGAGGGTGCCTGGCTGTGGGGATCCTACACCGCCGGTGAGTGACAGCCTCGCATGCTGCGGACGGGCACAGACTCGCAGACCGGTAGCGTCGGGGAAAGGACTTTAGGGCAGCCCCCGGGGTGGAAACCCAGAGCGGCGGGGTCGCGCGCACGTGAACTGCAGCCCCCCCGGACGGAAACCTGGAGCGGCAGAGTTGCGTGCACATGAACTGCAGCCCCCAGGACGGAAACCCAGAGTGCCGGGGTCGCGCCAGTGAACTGCAGCCCCTGGGATGGAAACCCAGAGCGACGGAGTCGTGCGCACGCGAACTGCAGCCCCCGGGACAGAAACCCGGAGCGGCGGAGTCGCGCGCTCGTGAACTGGGAGCGGCTGGTGGTTTTAGAAGCGCAAAGCGCAGAGACTGGAGAGTCCTGGAGGCAGGACTGGGAGCGCTATGGAGAGGTGCACAACCCAGGACGCTGCAGATTATAGCAGCATGGACAGAAACGGAGACAGTGTGGCCTGGAGGGCTCACTGAAGAACAGACTGCGGTCTCTCTGCTCTGAGGCAGAGGGTTGGAAATGGCCTTTTCTGCTCTGACTCACGGGAGAGACGCAGAAAGTCGCCAGGGAAAGGCGCCAGAGAACAAAAGCCCCAAAGACTGATTCCCACTGAGCCCATCCCCCACCACAGGGGTGCATGGCAACTCCACCCAAACAGGGTTGCCTGAGTAACAGCACGGCAGGCCCCTCCCGCAAAAGACAGGCTAGGAAAACAAGAGGCCAGCAGCCCTAAGGTTCCAAGAAAACAGGTGCATCTGGCTTGGGTTCTGGTCAATAATTTAGACTCTATACATTCCCTCAAACACCCATCAACAGAATGACTAGGAGGAGGAGCCCCCAGAATAGAAGACACAGAGATTATGACTTATGCTGCAGATTTACAAATGGATGTACATATAACCAAGATGTCGGAGATGGAATTCAGGCTAGCAATTGTGAAGACAATGGCTAGAATGGAGAAATCAATTAATGGCAACATAGAGTCTCTAAGGGCAGAAATAAAAGGTGAATTGGCAGAATTTAAAAATGGTATCAAAGAGATCCAATCCAATCTAGATAATCTAACAGCTAGGGTAACTGAGACAGAAGAGAGAATAAGCGATCTGGAAGACAGTATAATAGATAAAAAGGGAAAAGAGGAGGCCAGGGAAAAACAACTCAGAATCCATGAAAATAGAATCAGAGAAATAAGTGACACCATGAGGCATTCCAATGTCAGAATAATTGGAATCCCAGAGGGAGTGGAGAGAGGGAGAGGGCTAGAAGATGTATTTGAGCAAATTGTAGCTGAGAACTTCCCTAATCTGGGGAATGAAATAAACATTCGAGTCCTAGAGGCAGAGAGGACCCCTCCTAAGATCAAGGAAAACAAGCCAACGCCCCGGCATGTAATAGTAAAACTTGCAAATCTTAGAACCAAGGAAACCATCTTAAGGGCAGTTAGGGGGAAGAGATTCCTTATGTACAGAGGGAGGAACATCAGAATAACATCAGACCTATCCACAGAGACCTGGCAAGCCAGAAAGGCCTGGCAAGACATATTCAGAGTACTAAATGAGAAGAACATGCAGCCAAGAATACTTTATCCGGCAAGGCTTTCATTTAGAATGGATGGAGAGATGCAGAGCTTCCACGACCGGCAGAAGTTGAAAGAATATGTGACCACTAAGCTGGCCCTGCAAGAAATATTAAGGGGGGTTCTATAAAAGGAGAAAGACCCCAAGAGTGATCTACAACAGAAATTTACAGGGACAATCTATAAAAACAACGTCTTCACAGGCAACATGATGACAATTAATTCATATCTTTCAATAATCACTCTCAATGTGAATGGCCTAAACGCTCCCATAAAACAGCACAGGGTTGCAGATTGGATAAAAAGACAGGACCCATCCATATGCTGTCTACAAGAGACTCATTTTGAACCTAAAGATACATCCAGACTGAAAGTGAAGGGATGGAGATCCATCTTCCATGCCAGCGAACCTCAAAAGAAAGCTGGGGTAGCAATTCTTCTATCAGACAAATTAGATTTTAAACTAAAGTCTGTAATAAGAGACACAGAAGGACACTATATCATTCTTAAAGGGTCTATCCAACAAGATCTAACAATTGTAAATATCTATGCCCCCAACATGGGAGCAGCCATATACATAAGCCACTTGTTAACCAAAATACAGAGTCATATTGATAACAATACATTAATTGTAGGAGACCTCAGTACTCCACTCTCAGCAATGGACAGATCATCTAAGCAGAAAATCAACAAGGAAACAAGAGCTTTGAATGATACATTGGACCAGATGGACCTCATAGATATTTACAGAACATTCCACCCTAAAACAACAGAATACTCATTCTTCTTGAGCGCACATGGAACTTTCTCCAGAATAGACCATATACTGGGTCACAAATCAGGTCTCAACCGATACCAAAAGATTGAGATTATTCCCTGCATATTCTAAGACCACAATGCTCTAAAACTGGAACTCAATCACAAGAAAAAATTTGGCAGAAATTCAAACACTTGGAAGCTAAAGACCACTCTGCTCAAGAATGTTTGGGTCAACCAAGAAATCAAAGAAGAACTTAAACAATTCATGGAAATCAATGAGAACGAAAACACATCAGTCCAAAACCTATGGGATACTGCAAAGGCGGTCCTAAGGGGGAAATACATAGCCATGCAAGCCTCACTCAAAAAAATACAAAAATCCCGAATTCACCAACTAACTCTACACCTTAAAGAACTAGAGAAAAAGCAACAAATGACGCCTAAGCCACACATTAGAAGAGAAATAATTAAAATTAGAGCAGAAATCAATGAATTAGAAACCAGAAACACAGTAGATCAGATCAACGAAACTAGAAGTTGGTTCTTTGAAAGAATTAATAAGATTGATAAACCACTGGCCAGACTTATCCAAAAGAAGAGAGAAAGGACCCAAATTAATAAAATTATGAATGAAAGGGGAGAGATCACGACTAACACCAAGGAAATAGAAACAATTATTAGAAATTATTATCAACAACTATATGCCAATAAACTGAGCAATCTGGATGAAATGGAGGCCTTCCTGGAAACCTATAAGCTGCCAAGACTGAAACAGGAAGAAATTGACAACCTGAATAGGCCAACAACCAGTAACGAGATTGAAGCAGTGATCAAAAACCTCCCAAAAAACAGGAGTCCAGGACCTGATGGATTCCCTGGGGAATTCTACCAAACATTCAAAGAAGAAATAATACCTATTCTACTGAAGCTGTTTCAAAAAATAGAAACAGAAGGAAAACTTCCAAACTCATTCTATGAGGCCAGCATTACCTTAATCCCCAAACCAGGCAAAGACCCCATCAAAAAGGAGAATTTCAGACCAATATCCCTGATGAATATGGATTCCAAAATCCTCAACAAAATCCTAGCTAATAGGATCCAACAATACATTAAAAGGATCATCCACCACGACCAAATGGGGTTTATCCCTGGGATGCAAGGGTGGTTCAACATTCGCAAATCAATCAATGTGATAGAACACATTAATAAGAGGAGGGAGAAGAACCATATGGTCCTCTCAATTGATGCAGAAAAAGCATTTGACAAAATACAACATCCTTTCCTGATTAAAACTCTCCAGAGTATAGGGATAGAGGGAACATTCCTCAAGCTCATAAAATCCATCTATGACAAACTCACAGTGAATATCATCCTCAATGGGGAAAAGCTGAGAGCCTTTCCCTTAAGATCAGGAACACGTCAAGGGCGCCCACTCTCACCACTGTTGTTCAACATAGTACTAGAAGTCCTAGCAACAGCAATAAGACAACAAAAAGAAATAAAGGTATTCAAATTGGCAAAGAAGAAGTCAAACTCTCTCTTTTCGCAGACGACATGATACTTTATGTGGAAAACCCAAAAGACTCCACCCCCAAATTACTAGAACTCATCTAGCAATTCAGTAATGTGGCAGGATACAAAATCAATGCACAGAAATCAGTTGCTTTCTTATACACTAACAACGCAACTGTAGAAAGAGAAATTAGAGAATTGATTCCATTTACAATAGCACCAAAAACCATAAGATACCTCGGAATAAACCTAACCAAAGAGATAAAGGATCTATACTCTAGGAACTACAAAACACTCATGAAAGAAATTGAAGAAGACACAAAAAGATGGAAAAATATTCCATGCTCATGGATCGGAATAATAAACATTGTTAAAATGTCTATGCTACCCAGAGCAATCTATACCTTCAATGCCATCCCGATCGAAATTCCAATGACATTTTTCAAAATGCTGGAACAAACAATCCTAAAATTTGTATGGAATCAGAAAAGACCCCGAATCGCCAAGGAGATGTTGAAAAAGAAAAACAAAGCTGGGGGCATCACGTTGCCCAATTTCAAGCTATATTACAAAGCTGTGATCACCAAGACAGCATGGTACTGGCACAAAAACAGACATACAGATCAATGGAACAGAATAGAGAACCCAGATATGGACCCTCAACTCTATGGTCAAATAATCTTTGACAAAGCAGGAAAAAACATGCAATGGAAAAAAGACAGTCTGTTCAATAAATGGTGCTGGGAAAATTGGAGAGCCACATGCAGAAGAATGAAACTCAACCATTCTCTAACACCATTCACAAAGATAAACTCAAAGTGGATGAAAGACCTCAATGTGAGACAGGAATCCATCAAAATCCTAGAGGAGAACATAGGCAATAACCTCTTTGACATCGCCCACAGCAACTTCTTTCAAGATACATCTCCAAAAGCTAGTGAAACAAAAGCAAAAATGAACTTTTGGGACTTCATCAAGATAAAAAGCTTCTGCACAGCAAAGGAAACAGTCAACAAAACAAAGAGGCAACCCACAGAATGGGAGAAGATATTTGCAAATGACACTACAGATAAAGGGCTGGTATCCAAAATCTATAAAGAACTTCTCAAACTCAATACCCACAAAACAAATAATCAAGTCAAAAAATGGGCAGAAGTTATGAAAAGACACTTCTCTGAAGAAGACATACAAATGGCTAACAGACACATGAAAAAAATGTTCATCATCATTAGGCATCAGGGAAATCCAAATCAAAACCACACTGAGATACCACCTTCCACCAGTTAGAATGGCAAAAATGGACAGGGCAAGAAACAACAAATGTTGGAGAGGTTGTGGAGAAAGGGGAACCCTCTTACACTGTTGGTGGGAATGCAAGTTGGTACAGCCACTTTGAAAAACAGTGTGGAGGTTCCTCAAAAATTTAAAAATAGAGCTACCCTATGACCCAGCAGTTGCACTACTGGGTATTTACCTCAAAGACACAGATGTAGTGAAAAGAAGGGCCATATGCACCCCAGTGTTCATAGCAGCGATGTCTGCAATAGCCAAACTGTGGAAAGAGCCGAGATGCCCTTCAACAGATGAATAGATAAAGAAGATGTGGTCCATATACACAATGGAATATTACTCAGCCATCAGAAAAGATGAATACCCAACTTTTACATCAACATGGATGGGACTGGAGGAGATTATGCTAATTGAAATAAGTCAAGCAGAGAAAGTCAATTATCATATGGTTTCACTTATTTGTGGAACATAAGGAATAACATGGAGGACATTAGGAGAAGGAAGGGAAAAATGGGGGGGGGATTGGAGGGAGAGATGAACCATGAGAGACTATGGACCTGAGAAACAA